>NC_066586.1:2900000-2962500 GCF_905475345.1 Vespula vulgaris | reverse complement strand
ATTACCTTCGAAATTCCATTCGTCGCTGGACAAAGGGCCGCATACACGACAGTATTCCGTCGTTATTAGTAAAGTTCGTTCGATATATGAAAAGTTCATAGTATTTACTCGGACCGAACGACGTTCGTCGTTTGTAATAAATTAAGTAATACGTAATTAAAGCTTTTCTTACCGTTTTCTTTTTTTCCTACTTGTTCAAGATCTCACGTATATCGCGTAACTTTATATCTTTCTTCTTCAAGATTGAGACAAGAACGATACACTTCTGTTCTCTTTTTGTTTTATTTGTTATTGTTTTCTTCTTTCTCTCGTTTCGTCGTCGTCGTCGTTGTTGTTGTTGTTGTTGTTGTTGTTGTTGTTTCGTTTCCGTTAAAGAACTCAACGAAAACCTTGCGAGTGTTTGCAAAACGGCCAAGGTTACATCTACGATACGATAAGATCAAGAAGGTCCACGTTCCGGCTGGCATAGCAATTCCACGTCTAATTTCAATATCGTTTTCCTTTTGGAAACACGTTCCTGCAGATCGCTATGGAAATGAGCGACGCGTCGGTTAACAGCAGGGGCGTATCTGGCCCGATGCCCTCGTTATTCTCCTTCGCTCGTTCGCTTTCTCGCTTTCATTCGACGATCATCGGTCGCCGCATTGGTTTTCTTTACGACGGCGTGCGAAGTGGCGTGACGACTGGGCGAGACCAGAATCTCGAGTGCGAAAGAGTAACTTAAAGTCGTATCAATCTCATTTATGCCAATTTCGTGTCTCGTTTCGTAACCCCTCTCTCTTTCGTGAAAAAGAGAAGAGAGAAGGACTCCTTGTCTACTTCTTTCGGCCCGTGTGCGCCCCTTTTTTAGGACTCTATCTATCTCTCTCTCTCTCTCTCTCTTTTTATTTCTTTTTTCCTAGCTCGCTTTTTCTGGCCACGATATATGTACATAGGTAACGTGTATAAAGAAGGCAACGTCATTGGCGCGCTGCCGCGACACACGTTTTCGAGTCGCACGAACTATTTTCATGACAATCGAAGATGAACGAGCAAACTAGAAAGAGAGAGAGAGAGAGAGAAAGAGAGAGAGAAGAGAGAAAAAGAGAGCAAAAGAGAGTCCAAGGGTATCGTTAGTATCGAGACACGTTCCTGGATATGCAAATAGACGTACGACGAATCGGTAGCTGCTGGGCATGGAACTCGATTTATTGCTCGATTGATTATACGACCGTCGAACCCGTTTGTCGACTTAATTAATCTCCATAGTAAAAAATTTATCGACTTGTTGTATGTTCACTTATTGGCGCGATGAGAGGAACGAACGTCACCGTAATTTCTTGATATCTAAAGATTTTCTTTTTGGTCAGATACCAGGGACAGGTGGTTACTAATGGATTCTACGTTTGATCGATATGCGATAATTGAAAAGAAAGAGAACAAAACGAAAAGCAATGTTAAAAGGAAATACGTCATACGATTTATGTTATGTTTTGCGGATAATTTTTTAAGTAGATACAAAAAATTGGTTCTTGCGAAAGAAAAAGGGGATAGACAGAGAGAAAGAGAGAGAGACAGACAGAAAGAGAGAGAGAGAGAGAGAGAGAGAGAGAGAGAGAGAGAGAGAGAGAGAGAGAGAGAGAGAAAGAATCGAGATCGTTGGAGGACGAGTTTGGTATAATTCAGAAGGAGGCTAGATCCAGGAGCTCGAGCCGCGTCAAGGACGAAGGGTACGTCGAAGGGTAGATACCCTCGTCACGATCGTCAGCGAGGTGACAGGTAAATACAGGGGCGAGCTCGATCTCTACCCTCGCAAAAGGATATAATCTATATATACTACCCATGAGCTACTACCAAGAAGAGGAGAAAAGAAAGAAGAAGAAGAGCGGCACACGAGGAAAAAAGAGATCTCGTAGGTAGTACGTAAGTAAGTAGGTAGTACGTAAACGAGCATTAAATTCGAGACGATGCGTCTCGTTTTCGTTTAGTCGAGACCGACACTGTGTTGTGACCTCGACACGATCGTGCGTGTTAAGATCGATCGATCGATCGATCTTAATAATCGCCAATCTTTCTGAGAAAATCCGTAATTCGAGGATCCAAGAATACCTCGACGTTTACGATCATTTTATTTCTCTATTTCCTTCTTTATTCCTTTTTTCTTTATTTATCTCGTCGAATTATCTTAAATAGAAGATATCAAGTAATAATAGGATGAATATTTTCGTAAGATATTCCAAAACTTAGACGATCGCGTTCGTTTGTATTCGCCTACGCACGCTTACGTACGGTCCTATAGCGAATAGAAAAGGGAGAAATCGGTGCGATTCGCCGATTGGCCGAGATCCACGCACGTGTGCGTAAGCGAGGAGGAGAAGGAGGAAGAGGAGGTGGAGGAGGAGGAAGAGGAGGAGGAGGAGGAAGAGGAGGAGGAGGAGGGAGGCTACCGAGACGCGGGAAAAACTGCGTCTATACGCACACGCAAACCCGTGCGCTGGCTTCTCGACGGCTGCGGAGGCAGCGGAGGCGGTGGCGGAGGCACCAATCATTCTCTCTCTCTCTCTCTCTCTCTTTTGCTCTCTTTTTATTCTTTTTCTCTCTGGTTCGCTCTCGCGCTCTTTCTCTCTCTCTTTCTCTCTCTCTTTTTCTCTCTCTCTCTCTCTCTTTGGCAGGAGGGTTGGAAGCCATCTGCATCGCGATGAATGCTACTAACCACCCTGCAACCACCCCTGAAAGCCCCCGTGCGCCTTCGTTTCCAACCCCTCTCTATACGCGTACATATGTATACGTATGTGTGCGTGTATGCATGCGTGCATGCGTGTATGAGTATGTATGTGACGCGGTCCAGCCGGACGAGGCCACGGGTTCTCATTCTTCTCTCTTACGGAATCCTTCGCCCAGATCGTGTTTATGGATGATGGCTTTCGAGATTGGCAAATAATTGAATGGCTAAATAATTTTTCAAGAGAGACAGATCTTTTTTAACACGTTTATTTTATTTATGCGACGTACTTGGTCCATATAGAACGCTTCGAAATTATTTGATAATATGAACGATAAGAATATATGTGTAATAAGAAATTCTTTCTTTCTCTATTACAGATAGTTTAACAAATTTTTATTGACCAAGTCAAACGAATAATATATTTGTCAATTGGACAGTAATTAGCTAAAAATCGAAATCGAGAGGAGAATGTCTGAAAGAAGATCGTGGTATGGTTTATTTGATTGATTTATTTATCCCGTTCGTAAAAGCAGCTCAGTGATCGTCGCCATTGTCGTCGACGGCCACTCGAAACTTCTTTTTTCTCTCTTTCCTTCTTTTCTCTCTCTCTCTCTTTTTTTTTGATTTTTTTCATATCTCAAGGCGTACGCTTTATTACCGTGGGGCGATGATTTGCAAAATAAGCCCTTCCGTTCGTTTGACTTTCGCCAGCTTCGCGAAGGCAAGCAGGCAAGGAAGCAAGCAAGCAAGCAAGCAAGCAAGCAAGCAACCAAGCAACTAAGCAACCAAGCAGGCAGGCAAGCAACTCAGAGAGCAGAGCTTGGGCGTTTATCAAGTGTATGAATTAAATTGCTGTTTTATTACCCCTGGGGGATTGGGGTGGTGACGGTGGTGACGATGGAAAGCAAGGGCCACCGGCACTTTCCTCTTGGCTCTTTCACCGACACTTTCATCGGCATAAACGAGATTTGGTATTCAACGTTAAACTTCGACGACGAGAAACGATTAATACTTCTTTCTAGGATAACCAATTGGAGAAGCATCTTTCGACATTGTTTGGGGTTCGTTAAAACAGAAGACCCCAGATACGCATTAGATAAGTACTTATCTATGTCCGTAGTAGAATGATACGACATAATATTTATGATACCAGTTTCGTTTCTAGATAGATGTAGTTATTAATACGATCGTTTCGTTAAAAGATAACTTTTGTAATTAGAAGACAACATCGTTTATTTGATCGTATCATATACATACGTGTGTATAATATATTAGAGATATATGTGTAAGCGGGAACGTTAAAATCTCGTTTAATTAAGATAATATCCAGCTAAAGATGATTTACCCTTAAGGATTATCCAAATTACGTTTCAGGAATTTCAAGGTCGGATTAGTTTTATTTATGCATACATATATATATATGTGTGTGTGTATTTGTACATAGAACGTGCTTTTATTTTACCTAACACGATTCTCGCATTATAGGAAGTATGCGAGTGACGACTGTTACGAATCGTCAGGCAACCTCCACTCTAAAACCCATGTTCGATTCTAAACACACCCTTTACATACCACCGAGCAACTCCGAGTGGGTGGGATTAAGGGGTCGAAGACACGAGGGGACATACTCTGATCGATTATACGTCACCCGATACGAGTTTCTTGGCTCACCTTTTATCGATCGATTACATGCTACAAACTCTGAGGATGGACTCTGGACTCTAACTGTCTCGAACATATTAAAAAAAAAGATATATATATATATATATAAATTTTACGATTTAAAAACGAAGAGAAAAATTAGAAATATATTTGTCTCATGGGTACGATAAAAAAGAAATAATTGCCATCCGAACTCGATTTGAATTTAAAATTAAACAATTTGATTGTATTGTATTCTGTTTCATTTATATAAATATATTATTGTTCGTACGATAATTGCTCTATTTTTTAGGACGTCTGTACCGCGTTAGGTTAAAAAAAAAAAAAGAAATATATGTATCTAGTGAAGAAGGAAAATTGCGATGGTTGTCGGAGACTGGGGGTAAATTTGAAAGGTCTCTGTCTCGCTCTCTCGCCTTCTTTCTATCTCTCTTTTGCTTGCAGCACCTCGTACTAACCCCTTTCTCTCTCTCTCTCTTTCTCTTGTATGCCTCCGAACCACGGCAATCACGACGCCTGCAATTTTTATGAAGTCCTCGTCGGGTCTTCGAGTCTCTGAATAATTCAGGGTCAAACAGGGCGAGAACAGCGCTTGCGCTCTCGCAATACGCAGCCGAATTTTTATTCGTACCACCGTTAAAAAACTTCATTTCGCACATTTTTTTCCTCGACTTTACTAAAAAGAAAGAAAAGAAAAAAAGGTCGGGTTAAAAAAAAAAAATCGATCCAAAAGCAAAATATATTTTAACACATGAACAATCAAATCGCAATCGTTTTATTTTTGATTAGGAATATTTATAAAATGTTTATTATTTTATATATATGTTTTTATATATATGTATATATTTGCAATTATATACAATTATGTAATTATATATAATAATAATTATATAATTATTGTATTTTCATTATGTATGAAATCTCCGGGCCCATTTTGGTAATAGATATCTAATATTATTCTTTCTAGTTTAAAAATCAAGTAAAGAGCGATTTTAACTATTTAGAGGATATTTATAAAGAAAATAAGAAAGTTTAAAATGTATTTGTAAAATGATAAACTTCTTTTTATTATTTTTAATTATAATAATATTTAATTTATATTATAATATAATTTTTCTAACTTTATTGATTTATAGAATTTTAGAATATTTATTATAATATATTTATCTATCTTAGAAAAATTTATTATAATATAATTTTTTCTAACTTTAAAATACTTATTTCTTGTAATGACTAAGATAGAAGGAAGATACAAAGAGACGAAAAAATAAAGATAAGTGAAAATATAATACCAGTCACCTATAATAAATTTAACAACTTTTATGGAGTTTTAAAATTATCGTCTATAAATCATAAACCTGAAATATGAAAGCAATTTTCTTATTTTAAGAATATGTGAAAAGAAAGGGAAACTTCTAGAAATTAAGAATAAGTACCCTTGTCAACTGCAATCCTGTACAGGTTTATGACCGTAAAAGGTTTATTATTAAGAAAGGGGCAAAAAATGTATAACAACGAGAAAGGATAAGTAAATATTTTTCTTTTTCTATTCGTATTTCTGTTTAAATATGATTTATTACGTTTATTATTATTAAATATCATATATCATTTACCAATAAAATGATCGTAGAGAATTGTAATATTTGTTGTAATATATAATCAATGTATCGTTTTATTTTTTTTTTTAAATCAACAGGCACATGTATTGTATCGATTTATCGACAAACAAGTTATTCCTATGAAATGATTCTAATATATTAGTAAATGTGAATATGCAATATATATATATATATATTAAGAATCGAATTAGATATTCCGATTGATATATTATAGTTAAGTATATACGATAAGTTAAAAATTGAGGAATTTCGTTTAATCTGCCAGGGAAAGTCATTACGTTGAGTCTTAGGAAGTTTTATAATATTAGTAACATTTAGTCTCCATGTAATAGTACAACGGAGAATTAGAAAGTCCGTTTTTGTATAAGAGAATTATGAATGATATTTCACGTTAATGTTAAGGATTTTTTCCAAAATAATTTAGTATGAATCCGAAAGGTCAGAATTAAATATAAATACTCGACTAAAATGTTATCGGTAGGTGCAATAAGTACAGCAGTAGATCCTAATTTAGGATTTCGTTCGTCATAAATAATATTTCAAATTTTACTTGCCTTATTTTTGTCCTATTTAAAATTTTAAATATTTTATCGTTCTTTATTTGTTTTATTTTTACTTGTAAATATCGCTAAATAAAATAAATGTTAAACCGTACTACCAATATCTCTCTCGTGAAAACTAACATATTTCCTATTGGTCATATTTATTACCTATACAATACAAAAGAGAAACATCTTACACCAGATGTTGTTTGGGATATTTTTACGTACCTACATAGATAGAACCGAAAAGAGCGATAAGTTTCTTTGGAAATTTAGCAAAACAAGTTATTTGTTGTTTGTTATCGACTTTTATCAACGATATTAATATTCGAAATTATCGAACGGAAAGCAAACAGTTTTACAGTTTAGATGGATGTTATCATAAATCAACATTAGACTTATTCATAGCTTAGGGTGAGACAAACATAAAGAAAAAGTGGAGAGAGACAGAGAGAAAGAGAGAGAGAGAGAGAGAGAGAGAGATAGATAGAGACAGAGGGAGTCTGTAATTCAGTATGCAAAGTTAGGCTAGAGGCAAGACATGAAGGGTGTCAAGTAAAGTTCTTTTTTATTTTCCGGACTTTACAGAGAGGATCTCTACGTGGGGCATTCCTAAGGGGTGGTAAGTAGCCATAGCTGTGTCGCTAGTAGACGGAAGCTGAGCCGGTGATACATCATGGTGCGTCAACGAGTGTCCCCGCTCCTGTAATCTCGCATCCATCAACTCCTCCACGAGTACGAAGAGAACCTTGCGAAAGAACCTTAGGAATGAGCGAACGAACGATGGCTCCTTGCTGATCGATGTCCAACCCATGGCTCTCTCTCTCTCTCTCTCTCTCTCTCTCTCTCTCTCTCTCTTTCGCCTATACGACCTCGATAACAGCCTTAGCACTCGGACCGATCGATCGGCTTCTTCTAGTTCGATTTTTATCTATCTATCTATCTTATCCTATCGTCCTCGAATTACTTCCTTTAGAAAAAAGTACGAAGAACTTGGAAAGAAAACATGTTATTCTCTCTCTCTCTATCTCACATACAAAAATGTTTTATTAAGTCACACTAGAAGCCTGATATTTCTTCGCATTCGACGATGACTTTTGATAAACGGAAATATCACGAAAAGAGACGAAGAGAGAGAGAGAGAGAGAGAGAAAGAGAAGAAAGTAAGTATGTGTGTACGAGCTGAACGAAAAAGAAAGAGGACAAACGACTCGCTTGGAAAGAGGACGAAACATGGATAGAGAAAAGGGACACTGCTAGATAAGTCGGAGGTTGTCGGGGCATCTCGCCTTCTTTCCTGCTTCCGGCCATCTTCTACCACCCCTTTCGTACTTCTTTTCGTGGATGGAAACGACCCGAGTCCATTCTCTGGCCGTCGTATCGGCTCTCCTATCGAGAGGGTGAGGTTACCAGGATCGTGCGGTGTGTGGTGCGGTGCGGTGCGGTGCGATGCGGTGTAGTATAGTGCGGAGTGGTGAAACGTGGCCGGAGAAGAACGCGTTGAATAGAAGATTGGAACTCTTTCTGCGGTGACGGCGCTCCTTCCGGCGGGTGCGGCTGATAGTGCCGGCTATTTCCGCTGGCCACCGTGACATTGCTATCGCGGACCCGAGTTCGCTATCCCCGGGGGCCATCCAACGTTAAACGTTCTCCCAGCTGCATCTCCTCCTCGAAGGTTTACATGCGACAACTTTTCAACCCTTCGAATTCCGTTTTGGATATACCATTAAGCGTGTATTCTACTTTTATGCTTATGGGGAAAGAGAGAAGAGAGAGAAAGAGAGAGAGAGAGAGAGAAAATAGAAAATAAAAAGAAAATAACTCTACCCAGTATTTAAATCATCTTTTTACGAAAGCGCGTGAAAATGTTTAACGCAATGAAATTCACATTAGACGTTTCATTTCTACGAGTAAAAACTTTCGATTAATTCATAGGTTCCTTTGAATTTTATGAAATATTCTTTTCCAAATTCTCCGTGTTATTTTTGTTAATTATTATATAATTATTCGATGCTCAAACATTTGATATTTTTTTCTTTCTTTTAGTTCTCTCTTTTTTCTCTCTTTTTTTTTTTTTTTCGATATACCTACCGAAGTCGAAGAAACGCAAAGGAAACGTATTTCCACGAAGGATCGATTTGTCAGAACGCGCTTGAAGAGTAACCTAAAGCGTGCTTTCTCGAAGGTAACGGTTTTGCATTACCAAGCTCGTATGCGCACGCAACGCAACCTGAAAACAGGAGGAGAAGGACACCGCGAGGCCTAAGTAGTCCCGGGAAGGAGCATTCAGCTGTCAATCAGAACTTGCCGAGTCTCGCTCGCGGAGTCCCGCTTACCTCCCGAAAAACATCTGCTCTTGAAGAACGCGATATGCCGCGAGTGTAGATATAGACGGGGGTGTAATTCTGTCCACCATCATTTCACTACCCTAAAAGAAAAAAATTTTTTTTTCGTTTTGTTTTATTTTTTATCAAACATCTTTTTCTTTTTTTTTTCTTCTGTTTCGTATCTTCATACATGTTGGTAATTTTTCCTTGTTTTTTTTTTTTCGTTTATCTTTTGTCAAAAATAATTGTAAACAATCTCTTTCTTTCTCTCTCTCTCTCTCTCTCTCTCTCTCTTTCTGTCTTTGTCTCTTTCATTCTCTAAGCTGGAGAATTCACATATCGGAATATTATAAAGGAAAGAAGGAAGTCGAAGAGCCAAGGCATCTTGACTATTCGAAATCGACGAGATCGCACCGTGCAACGGGACTTGGTAGCAGCCATTGAGAGAAGAGCAGCAACCGCAGCCATTCAGTGGGCACTGAATGACCCCGTGGCTTCGCTCAGAGAATTCTGCAGTCACGAATCGTAAGGGCCAGAACGCGATTGGCCTCTGTTTGGATCCATTTAACATTCGGGATGCCATTAAGCGACCGACCGACGATACCCCAAGAACCGATTAACTTGCTATCGAGATATAACCGTATTTTCTCTCTCTCTCTCTCTCGTTCCCTTTGGGGTGACCTTCCTTAGATGATAATGCGTTTGTGGTGAACTTTACGATCGGTCTCTATCAACGTTCTTGCGATATAAAGGCAATTGATTCATAAAATTCCACTAATTTAATTCGATTAATTATTACAATATTTGCAAAAAGTGCAATTTGATTGAATCTTAATGACGAAAAAAAAAAACAAAGAAAAAAAGAAAAGAAAAGTTAAAGTCATATCTACTAATTAATCGTCGCGTCAACTCGTCAAACTTTGAGATAGGTAACCAGTTTTCTATACCTGTAAGATACCTAGAAGAAAAGAAGCGTGTAACGGAATTTCTTGTACGTTGTAGGTATATTTTAAGTTAAGAGAAATCGTGTTCTCTTTGAATATTTTCTGAACTTTCGAGGTTGTACGCGAATCCAATCGTTGCAGTCGTTTTCGAGAATGGCAGATGCTACTCGCACCGGAATAGGAGTTATTATTTTTCGATGTCGTCGTCTCGGTTTCGCTTTTTGTTCCTCGTCCCGTATCAGAGATCTCGAAAGACGAAGAAGGAACATCGGTTTACGTCGAGTCTCTTGCATTCACGTCATCGTGCAAGAGGACGTTTCGTCCGGATCTTTCAATGGACACGTTAACGAGTTACAATTCAGGCCGGTGACACCCTTCCACGAGCATCCTTCGTTCTCTCGGCCCGATCGGATGTCGCTTGCTTCTCTCTCTTTCTCTTTCTCTCTTTCTCTTTCTACCTCCCTCGTTCGTTCGTTCGTTCGTTCGTTCGTTCATTCGTTCGGTTCGTTCGGTTCGTTCAGCCCTTCTTCTTCTTCTTTCTCCCTTCTTCCCTTTTCACTTTTCTCTCCCTCTCTCTCTCTCTCTCTCTCTCTCTCTTTCTCTCTTCGTTGTTCTTCCGAAGAAAAGAAGAACACCGAAGTCTGTGCAGCAACGCTTCGTAATTTCGGCTAGCATGGGACAGGAGTAACGCGATATCGAGAGGTAGATTCTTCTTTTTTCGTATACTTTTTTCTCTCTCTTTTTTTTCTTTTTTTTTCCTCCTCTCCTTCCTCTTCTTCTTCTTCGTTCTTCTTCGTCTTCTTTTCGTTCATCGTTCCTCATTCAAAGCACGGACAGGGGAAAGAAATGGAAGGAGAGCGCGCGAATGATTTCCTTCGATCGTCTTCCTCCGTGTCGTTTCGTTTGTTCTTTAAAAGGAAGTAGACAAAGGTGAATCGGAGGGATTCATGAAACGAACGCGATTTGATATCTCTACCGCCCTCCCTTTCTTCGCCAGGAAAAACCACGGGAGATCATGCCGATGCTGGGATTTACGACATTCCGATGGTTCGAGGAAGCATGAATGGATCGGCGTACCTGGGGCTCTCGTGAAATCAGTCACGAAGATGGCTTCGAACCGACGGATTCTTGGTAAAAGAAAAGTCGTCGTCAGAAGCGCACAGCTTCCCGACTCGTAAAACGTTTCGAACGTTTTTCGTTGCGGTTTTTTCCTCTTTTCTTCTCATTTCTTTATTTTTTTCTTTTTCCTTTTTTTTCGGTTTTCGTTCTCATTTTTTTTCCTCCTTATTTTTTACTCCTGTCGTTTTTTTAATGGTTTTTATTTTTAATAAAATATTTATCTTTGTATATATATATATATATATATATATATATATATATACGTGTGTTTGTGTATGTATGTGCATGTATATGTGTGTATGTGTCTGACACGAAGTAAGAAGATCTCGAAGACGCCAAGCATAATAGAGGTCAGTCGATATTTGTTTGTCGACATTATTTGCCAACGTTCTTCTTTGTACTCGTAAGATACCGTTTCATAGAACGCATAAGAAAAGGACATGCTGTTGTCGGTCGGTTGGTTGGTCCAAAGAAGAAGAAGCTGGGGAGGTAGTCGATGAATTGGCAATAATGTGGTGACGGGGATCAGAATCCAAGATGGCGAGTAGCGTCTCTCGGGCATTGTCCATTTCGAGGCTACCGGTATTTTCGTGTCATGAAATATTATGGCTTTTCACGATTAGTGACTAATAGTATCTACTACATTCGCTTGGTTACCTGGAATCCTTCGATCTCGGGATACCTTTTTATTCGTTACGTCGTTAACACTGACACACTCGAAGACTTGACAAATCAGGTTACGAAAATATAAGAAATATTATTCCTTTAACTTTTTTCGTATTTAAGGTCGACGATATTTCATCTCGAACGTATTTCATATATTACATTTGTTCAGACGCGTTAACCTTAAGGTTATCATAAACAATTATGTATCACAATGGAAACGATAAAATAAAATTATCTTCATTTTTTTCTCTCTGTTCTAACGTCGTCGATATTTTCTTACTATAATGTTCGGCAAGAAAAGTTGAAAGGAGCTACGAAAAGGAAGTAGATGGTGCGAATATAAATACCTATTGGTTATCTTCGATCTAATCCGGAGGTCGAAGCTCGAATGAATGGGAAACGCGTATCCAGGAATTTCATTCATGGTCCTCTCGAACGGTCATCTCGAAAGGACATCTTCGAACGAGCAAGCACCGCCTCAACGCGCCTCGAATGAGAAAATAATCGAGAAAGAAGTGGCCGCTCGAGTTTCAAGGAAAGTCTTTTCAACCGAAGAAAGGTCTTCGAAGGTTCCACGTTCCAACCCTCCTTGTACTACGTACCACTACCACTCGACGTTATTACTGTCTTCGTGCAAATTATAGCTTACAAAGATTTTCTTAAATTCGTGAAATTTCTTCTTTCAAAATAGTCGGCAGGATTAATCCTACCAACAAAATGATTATATTTCATCTGAATGGTAATTATTAGTTAAACGACATATAATAATATAGAGACATAAAAATATAATAATTAGGTATTAACTTAATAATCGAAGATCATCGCGTTATTTTTTAATCCTTTTACCAACATGCTTGTAATTCGTTTCGAACGAAGAAGAAGAAGAAGAAGAAGAAGAAGAAGAAGAAGTAGAAGAAAGAAAAAAGAAGAAAAGGCAAAAAAGCAAAAAAAAAAAAAGAAAAAGAAAAAGAAAAAGAAAATAAAACGTAGGACATTAGAACGATTAGAAAGGATGCAAATACGGTATAAAACTTTCGCATAAGGATATTCATGAAAGATGGATACGAAGATTATTATTATTAGAAGCGTACGAAATGGTTGCGAGCTCGTTGCAGTTGGATAACGATTTTTCGTCTTAACCCTTTTACGAAGAGGGGGGGAAACGAGTTTCGAACGAGTTCGAGGTTCACCACCGACAGGTTCGTTATCGTGACGATGTCTTTGTTTGCGAAGCGCGTTTCGTCGTTCGTAC
The DNA here is from genome assembly GCF_905475345.1 of Vespula vulgaris. NCBI lineage: Eukaryota > Metazoa > Arthropoda > Insecta > Hymenoptera > Vespidae > Vespula > Vespula vulgaris. The sequence continues at coordinate 2,949,665 of NC_066586.1, read as the reverse complement.
TCGTGGCTCTCGTTCCTTTTCTCGCAAGTTGCAAGACCTCTCTCTCTCTCTCTCTCTCTCTCTTTTTCTCTCTCTTTCCGTTTCCCCCTCTTCTCGTTATTGCACGTAGCGGGCTCGACATCTCCACAGGACACCAGCCAAGCAGCCGGCCAGGACACAGGTGGCACTGGTGGCGTCGTCCTCGTTCTTCCAGACAGAATCTCTCCTAATCTCAGCTCGCTCGTAAGACCGACGGGATTAGGCTCATTAACTCTTGCGGAACATCCTCTTTTCCCACGTACGTTTCTTCGTCCTCTTTTTTATACGTTCTATCTTCTATCTTCTATATTCTCTTTCTTTCTTCTCCTCTACTTCTCTTGCATCGTGAAAGTTACGTCGAGCGAAAAAATCGATCGTCGATTGTAAAAAAAAAAAAAAAGAAAAAAAAAAAAAAGAAAGGACGAAAATGTTTACGCGCCGAGCACATCCTTTAACGATCTTTAATTTGAAATTCGTAGAAAGAAAAAAAGGAAGGAGAGGTCTGATCTTGTTTTTAATCGATTTAGAAAATTTCATTTTCGTTCGTTCGATTCGAAAAACAATCGAGCAAGTAAGTACACGTAAAATTGGTAGATGTGCAAATTGGGACGAGCACGTCGAACGAATATTTTATTTCGTTGGTGTAGCAACAGGTTGACCATTCTTTATTCGAGATTTTAATTATCAAGCCGGTTGTAACGTATTAAAAAATTATAACGGACGATCGCGATGTTCAATATTCATGCGGTATTACATTAAAATAAAACGCGTTCGTATGTATGAAAAGGAACGTTGAAATCCGATGGAAATGGAAATGAAAATTCTATCTGTCGATTTTTGAAAAAACGTTTTCAATATTTCACCTGTGATGACGATAATGACGATGCCGATGCCGATTCTAGCTGGTGTCGTTGGTGGTGTTGGTGGGTATGATTTGAGATCGGTTTGGTCGATTGAATTTTTGAGCTGCGACGTAAACAAATAAATGAACGACGAATAATGGATAAAAGCCGATACGACAGTGATCTAAGCAGCCTTTTCATGCTTATTTTTTCAGGAGGCAAAGACCGTGCGAATGGACAAGAGCAAGGATCGAAAATCCTGTTAAAGCATGTTATTATCGTGAAGCTGGTACTTGTGGAAAGATGACAGGAAAACGAGAATGCGAGAGTACCAGAAAGAAGACGAGGAAACACGAAAGGATCGAAAAAACCGAGAAAAGATCGGTAGACAGAGCCTCCTGATATAACCACGAAAGATAATCTCTGGAAGACGAATACGTAGGTAAGGAAAGCCTATTAGGCTTTCGATATTCTCGATCCTGAAACATTCGAAGCCGACTAGCTTAGCGAATCGCAAAATCCTGCAACAAAGAACCGCTGCCGAATCTCGAGAAATTTGGTTTTCCTGCTACGTCTTTACCTGTTTTCGTCCGTTTTCTCTCGAGGAACATTGAGAGTGGTTCGAAGGCATAAATCACCAGACCTGCAAAGTCTTTCGTTGAAGAAGAGAGATAGATAGGGAAAAAGAGATAGGGTAGGAGAGAGATAGACAGATAGAGAAAAAGAGAGAGAGAGAGAGAGAGAGAGAGGTTCGCAGGTGTTTCAGAAGAGCGAATTTTATGCCTCGAAGGTTTCCTCCCCTTCTTTTTTCTTTATTCTTCATCTCCTTACTTCCGACGACTCTTGCGATCTTACGAAATTTTCTTTTTCCTTGACACTCCTACCCTACTCCCTCCTACTTGCTCGCTGTCCTTTCTCGTTTTGGCCTTTTTTCTTTCCTCTTCCGGCAAGCGCGAGAGAGAAAGATGGAAAGAATCTAGCTCGTAGGTACCTGTGAGCGGACGACCAGCGGAGGTCCTGCGGGAATGGGGTAAGAGAGAAACGTCGTCTTCGAAAACGGCAAGAGAGGAAGATGGAAAGGGAGAGAAAGAGAGAAGGAGAGTGTTCTTTGTAGGCGACCGAAGGAGAGGACATTTTCTCGAGAAGGACGACGTTCCCCGAGCGTATTTCGTGAGTTTCTTTATGGGAGTACTCCGGAAAAATCGTTTTCCTTTGAGAGATACCAGGCATCGGGTGAGGAGAAAAAGACATTACGGAATGAGTGGATGCCGAGCGGATTTGTAGCGAGCAGTCGTCTTGTAAACCGGATATCTTGCAAACGAGATCGAATTACTCGAAGCGATGCACGTCGTTGCTCTTGATCTCTACAAGGTACTGGTACTACATCCCATCCGTCGCATTTTCGTACGTTCAATCCAATGCTCGAATATCAAGACTCGGGCTATTTCAAAGGGATTTCATTTTCAATGTTACGAGAGAAATTTTATCGTCTCCAAAGTTTATTGTATCCTTCAAACAAATTCAATTACAATGATAGAAACGTTGATATCAGTATCGTTTCGACGAAATAGATACTGACGAACGTTACGGAAAAATGACTGTCGACATTACAATTAATTTCCTCGTAAATTTTCGCACCGGGGAGTTCCTGGAAGTCACGGGAATATAACTTAGCTATATATACTTTTTGGACCGACCTGTGTGATCCACACCTGGCATTCTCAGCGGGCACTTACCTGAGGTTTAAAAACGGCCCCAGACAGCGTCGCGCCATCTTTGAAGCTTCCTTCTTTTTTCTCCCTCTCCTTCACATATCTATATGCGATGGTATGCGCGCGCACGCACGCATACACACAAACAAATAGACATTCTTCTAGCTTACCCCAAAAATTCCATTAGAAACACGTGGCACGCTTCGCTAATGATAGGCATCTCGATGAACGGGAACCATGTTTCTTAAAGATCGCAAGATCTTCCTTTCGAACTAACAAATCGATTACATTTTATTAGATATCTTCGTTCTCGGTATCGAGACGAAACGAGGAAAGCCAAAGATCGGTTATAACTTTGCCTTCCAATGAAATTTCAGGGCGATATCCTCGAAACTCGACAAAAGGGAAACGGCAGCATAGCGATTCTCCGTTTCTATGTTCCCTTCCCGTTCTACCCCACTCTTCCGTCCCACCATGGAAACTCGTGAAAAGCGTTCCGGCAAAACTTTCTCCGCGATATTTCATCGAAACCAACTACGATAGTCGTTTCGATGTCACCCGTTTAAAAGGAGGAATCGTTTTCGCAATGTAATCAAATCAAGTGTAAAACGTGAGGTAATTGTCGCTCGTATGACTCGAGGGATGAATACGAAAAGGATTTGAAAGGGTGGATCGAACGAAAAGGACGAATCGAATGTTCATAAACTGATTTTTATTAGATGGTAAAACGTACGTCAAATATTTTTTGTTTCTTTTTTTCGGACGATAAAATATCACAAGCGGGTTTACAAACTGAAACGATCGTGTTTTTGTGATGTTGGAATGAGACGTTGAAAGGGTTAAGTGTTCGTCAAGACATTAACCAAAAAAAAAAAAAAAAAAAAAAAAGAAAGAAACAATGGTATATAATTAAAATAAATATAAAATCAATTAATAACGAACTACACGGTATTAAAGAATGGTAAAACAAAAAAATTTGAAGTACTCGAAATGATTGACCCCGATAGTAGGATTTTTCACGGAGGACAAGTTGTTTTTTCTTTTTTCTTCATCGCTTTGTAATGAAAGAGAAAAAGAGAAGAGAAGAGAAGAGAAGAAAAGAAAAGAAAAGAAAAGGGAAAAAAAAGAAAAGAAAACAGAAAAGTATGAAAGACGGATTAGCCACGTGGCGGTTTTTCGTGAATCCGCAAAAGGTTTATGTCGATAAAAAGGAGTCCAGGCTAAGGTAGAGTACAGTCAATTTCTCGCTTTCCTCAGAGTCAACAACGGAGACACAATCGGGACTTCTTTCATCGGTAGGAAGTAAGTTGTATGGAAGTTGTATGGAGTTCTAATAGAATTCGCGATCAAAGGAGACGGAGCGTGCGCGCGCGCGAGCGCACAACCGAGCGAGCGAGCGAGCGTGCGCATTCACGGCTCGTCTTTTCTCAAGGCGGGATTTGTTGGGAAAAAGGGAGAGGGAAGAGGGGTGCCTCTCTCTCTCTCTCTCTCTCTCTCTCATTCTCTTTTTCTCTCTCTCTTTCTCTGTAACGTGGCACCTCGCGTTTTTCATACGGCCCTCGATAGACGGTCGTAAGTGCATTCACCGTGCAAATCGGGTTGCCTCGAGAGCAACAATACGCAACAGGTGAAGAGATCAGTACGCATTCGGTAGCAGGTGAACTTCTTTTCTGACGAGGAAACTACGGGAATCGTGCCACTTGCCAAAAGTGGGCCGAACCCATGAAATTAACAATGATCATTTCTTCTAACGATACGTTTCATGAAATGGATGAGTGAAAAATCTGAAAGAAAAAAAAAGATACATTTCTTTAATCGTTCGATCCTTTTTTTTCTTCACTCTTTATATCATCGTTATACGATTACCTGAAGATTGTCGAAATAATTATATGATTATCAAACGAATAAATGCTTTCTTCTATCTTAGACAACGAAAACGCAACGGGGAATTGTAACATTTTATCATATAGCAAGTAGGACGTAGTTATAATTAGCGCTCGTATAGATCGTAACGTAGAAGTTTGTTCCGGTTGAAAACGAGATATCGTTTATGCTCGGAGAAGAAACTTTAGCGACTTCCAGATTTGAAAAGAGTCGCTTTGATCGATCGTTCTCGTTATCTCGAAGAAAAAGGATCGTTGGAGAGAGACGAAGAAAGAAGGAGAAAAAAAGACAGAGAGAGAGAGAGAGAGATAGGGATGGAGATAGTATAGAAGGTCAAATCGTCGAGAAGGGTGCTCCGCCTGCATTCCGTCGGTGATGCGTCTTCCGAATATGTCGACGTTAATTAACTGCCCATTAATTACGTAAAATGATCAATTATAAACGGCTATTAATAAACGGCTGGCTCGCATTACCAGCACACGATGTCTTCCTTTTATAAGAAAGATCGCTTGATAGACTTACGGGAGTGTCGAATCTCAGATGAAAACCTTGTTGAAAGGAATTTCTTGCTGTATACCTACTTTGGTCGCGAATGTTAATTAAAAAATTTGCGTTACAAGTAACTCTCTGTTTATTACGATGCGTCTAGACGAACAAGAAAAATATGTCGACCATGTATGTACGTATTTGTATTTTTTAGTTAAAAAGGATCTAATAACCTCAAATTCGATAGTTACATTACTTCTTGGATTTCTTTTTTCTTTTCTTTCTTTCTTTCTTTTTTTTTTTTTCTTTAACTTTTCTTTTATGTTTCTTTTTTTTTTCGTGTTTATATTAAGAACTGGAGGTTCATGGAAACGTCGTTATTATAGACGAAATTTGTAGTTCGTTTAGCGGCGAACTTGGAACGTCACGGACGAAGCTGCGACGTCTTTCGTAAATGTAATTTGTGCGGTGGGACACGACAGGCATCTACGAGAATTCGTTTCGCATCATGGCGTTCCTTAGCGCGTTTTCGAGTCCGCGTTTTAAATATGATAATTTATGTAAAGGTCGGCGCGCACATTCACGAGCACTGTCACGCTCGAATCCAACTTGAATTCTTTACGTGTCTTCTGTGACGCGCGGTAAACAAGAGAGAATGGACGAGAAAAATGTAGTTAAATGTGTAACTTAGCTTGGGAACGGCGTAATCGATTATGCGAGTGCCCGACGAAATTCGTAACAGGCTCTTATACGAATCCAGAAATCAGACCTTTCTTCATAGTCAGTATCGCTAGATTGGTATCTTGAAAATCACCTGACACATTGTTAATTAGATATTTTATTATTTATGTAGGATCGAGAAAAATCACATTTTTTCTATTTCTTATACCAAACGTGAGTATAATATGTATTTAAAAATTATCATATATATATATATATATACACACACACATATATATGTATACCAACACTTATATATTATATACAGAGTTCTCACAAGAAAAAAAAGTTCCAAAATACCACTTCCCATTCTGATTTAAACAAAAACCAAATCCAATAGAATACCTTACCTCAGGGTAGTTTTTCTTTTTCCCTTTTCACAATTTTTTTTCTTCCGTACGAATAATATTGCCAGGATCAATGAAAACAGGATAGTCCACTCTCACGATGATGCATCCTAAATTATCCCTTGTGCAAGTCGTAGAGGTAAGTACAGATAGAGATCGGTATTGGGTAATTGGCGGCTATCTCTTCGAAATCGAAATACATTATCAACCGCATGGCATCTACGGAAGCACATAGAGAAAGGGCATGGGATGGGGTGGATCTGTGTTGCCCTCCTGTTCGCTTACAAAGCCCAAATTAAACAGTTCCATTGGCGCTGAACCCTTTATATCAAGAGAAAGAGAAAGAGAGAGGGAGAGAGAGAGAGGACGTGTGCAACCCTTCACGTAGTCCACATACACCGCCATTATCTCTCCATCGAAGTGCTTTCCCTCTCCCCACCCTTTTCTCCTCAGTCCCTCTGAACGGCGTCCTCCGCTTTTCTCCACGTTATATCGACCTCGAATCAAGATGGACAAATATAGTGCTTACCCTCTATCAAAATACACATCGGAGTTCAGACTACCGGATGGATTCTGGAGCGAAGGAAAAAGAAAAGAAAAGAAAAAAAAGAGGGAAAAGAAAAAAAGAAAAAAGAAGAAAAGGAAAAAAGGAAAGAGAGTACGGAAGGGTTCCCTTCTTAAGAACATTCTTCGATCAACTTGTCGAAGTCTCTCTTTAGAAATTAAGATCGTTTTCTCATGAACTCTCTCTCTCTCTCTTTTTCTCTTTCTCTGTCGTCAGGGAATAATTCGAGTATACGATAAAAGTAATACGATAGTATAACGAAGTAATCGTGTAGAATTTGTAATAATATCAATAATAAAAATAATAATAATCGTTATAATCTTAGATATCTTACAAATCGTGATTTACATGTATGCATGTATTACAATACTTACATATATAGGTATTGCTACTCTCGTAAGTAAGTTAATTTCGAGAACAAGACAATTTCGTTTTGTAACGAAAACAAAGGAAAAGGATAAGGTACTAAGGTTCTAGAGAAAACACGATGTCGAAGCTAGGGAACAAAGTAAAGGAAGAAAGAGGATAAAAGTAGATATAGGAGAAGCAAGTAGATCCGATCTGTCGGTCCGATTTACTGTGAATCGCGTGTCCGTAATAACGACACAAAGAGAAGAAGGATAGAGAAAGAAAAAGAAAAAGAGAAAGAGAGAGAGAGAGAGAGAGAGAGATCGAGATAGATAGATAGATAGATAGATAGATAGATAGATAGATAGATAGAAAGAAAGAGAGAGAAAGAGAGAGAAAGAAAGAAATGGAAGGAGGAGCATTCAGCCTCGCGGGTGTAAGTAGAGATTTCCGGAGGCTGCGTGCAAGCAGCCTTCCTTTCCCTCCCCCCCTCCTCCTCCACCACCAACAACCGCCTCTCCGCGGGGGTGTCTTCTTACCTCGAGCACCCCTCCGTTCTCCTTAGGTCGGTCTCCGGACCGCGTTTCGAAAAGCTTACCTATGGGAAAAATCTACATTGAGTCGATGCCGATGAATGAGATCGCAGAAGGGAGGAAGGGATGAAGGGTAGCGGGGGTGAAAGAAAGAGAGAAAGAGAGAAGAACGAGGAACAGGCGGAATCCTTTGTGAAAGAATTCCTCGCAGCATCCATCGTGCTCGACATCGTCCACGTCGTCGTCAGGCTTCGTACCCTGTAAGAAGAAGGGCCCAGTAAAGGACGACGTGGCCGACGACGGCTACCTGAGCAGGAATAAGAGGAAGGTGGAGTAGTTGGTCCTCGGAGTTGTACAGCGCCTTGGGCATAAGCGTTGCTCTGCTTGCTCTGCTTGCTTGCTTGCTTGCTTGCTTGCTTTCTTGCTTGCTTGCTTGCTTACTCGCACGTGCAGTACCTGGACGCGAAAGAGGAACGAGTTCGGTGCTTTCTCACGGCAATTTTACGGTGCTCCTCGTAGCTGCTAGAGCATGCTGCTACTTCTGCTGTTGCTTTTGCTTCTGCTATTGCTGTTTCCTCTGTACCTTGATCGAATTCTTCTCTCTTCGTTCTCTTTATGAGAGAGAAAGAAAGAGAGAGAGAGAGAGAATTCTAGACTTCGACGTTGTCATCGTACCATGGCGATTCATTATTAATTAACGATGCGTATTCGTTCTTCATCATTCCACTCTGGCTTGCGAATTGGTTTTGTCCCTTTTGATGTAACGAGCACGTAACTACTCTCTCTTTCTCTCTGTCTCTGTCTCTGTCTTTCTCTCTCTCTCTCTCTCTCTCTCTCTTTTTATCTTTCTCCCTCAAGGTAACCACTATTACCGTGATTGCACGTTCGCGACGAACGAGAGAAGACGTTGCGAGACGTTGCAACGGATAATAATTATCGAAGACGCGAACACCGTAGAGAGAAGAAACGCTTCGCACTCCTCCTCTTCCTCCTCCTTCTCCTCCTTCTCTTTCTCCTTCTCTTCTTCTTCCTCTCTTTCCCTCTTATATACTCTTCTTTTTCTTTTTTTTTCTTCTTTTTTTTTCCTTTTCTTTTCCTTTCTTTTCTTTTCATTTCTTTTCTTTTCTTTTCTTTTCTTTTCTTTTCTTCCCCCCTTCGGATCTCGACGATGAACGTCCGTCGAGACAAAGGGCGCACGAGTCGGGTATACCGCTCTTCGCCTAGGAGCTGGAGGAAAGGTAGTGGAAGATGATGGACCAGAAGAAGGTGAACGAAAAGGTCGCTGATAGTGCATCGTCACGTGCCTCTATTAGAAGCTCCGCTGGAAAAGGACTTTTTGCTCGCGTTCCATCGGCATAGCTACCTCCGTTCGTCCGTGTCCATCTCCTCGTTCTCCGCATCTTTCTCTCTCTTTCTCTTATTCCTGCACTTTTCACACCACTCATTTCCACCCCTCCTTTCCAACGATTACAACCTCCTTATGGAATTCCGTCTAGGAACTAGAATTCTTTTCGTTCGTATTATTCGTTTACCGATCGTCGATATAATACGATCTAACGATAATAATTAGAAGTAATCAATATGTTCGATCGATCGAAAAATGCTTTTTTAAGTTGAAATTATCGAATCTGCGTTAAATTAATCTCCAATATTACAAATATATATTTCTTTTTGTTTCTTCGAATTTTCGCCTTTTTTCTTCTCTCTCTCTCTCTCTCTCGTTTTTTTCTTTTCTTTCTCTTCTTTTTTTTTCTTTCTTTTCCTTGTTCTTTTTTCTCCTTATTTTAATTATTCGTATATTCCGAAGAAGTTTTTGAGATCATTCGAGTTTCCAAAGAAATTACGATGATTCCCTATCGTGAAATACTTCCGTCGGAAGAATCTATTATATTTCGACGTCGAGCTCTCTCTCCCGTCGTACGGTGCGTCGTTCTTGACGAAAATCCTCGATACCCTCTCCTCACCTTTCCACTCCTCTTTCTCATACAAGACGAAGGGGAAATATTTTTATTGGAACGTTCCCGTCGAAGAGACGGAGCCCGCCAAGATCGAGATTCCATGACGAGTCGAGAACGGGATATATTTTTGATCGAGTTGGTTTTGAGATCACGGGATTTTGGTTCGATGAAATTTTTGGAAAATATTTCGTTGAAAAATATATTCCCATAGATCGAACGAGCACGGAACGATTCGACAAATTTTTCTTAGTAGATATACATATCTAAATACATAAGATATGTTATCAACTATACTAGTTACTTGTTTATCGTATATAGCTATATACACATTATCTATACATTGAAAGATTTCGTAAAAGTACGGATATTTTAATATCGACGCGAAATCTAATCACGATTTTGTTGGAATTCACGATTCGAGACTATGGGATATGCCCTTCGACTCGAAAAAGCTTTAGACACAGCGAGTGCCCCGAGTTATGCCATATTAGTGTTCCTCGGGATTCCGGTTTCTCAATACGACCAGTCATCCTCGAAGAATCGGCAGACAATGTGTCGGCCCCCTCATCTCGCCTTGGCCCTTTGCCCTCGTAAGTAGCGTACTCTCTCTCTCTCTCTCTCTCTCTCTCTCTCTCTCTCTCTCTCTCTCTCTTTCCTTCTCATCCATCTTCCCTTCTTTCGTTCTCTCCCTCTCACTGCAACGTCGAAGGGAAGAAAAAAAGAAGAAGAAGAAGAAGAAGAAGGAAGAAAAACTTGGAGCGTGCGCTCGGGTAAAGACTTAGCGTTCGCATTGTGTTCCTCCGGAGAAACTTAAGCTGAAAGAGAAAGAGAGAGAATAAGAGAGAAAGCTCGAGAGTACTCATCGATTATCCCACTCGGCAGTCTCAGAGTTTGCATCCGTTTGCTCGCACAAATACATATTTTGATCATTAATCGCTTCGTTCTTAAGAAAATTCGAAATATTTATCTACGCTTTATCGTTTACAATCTTGCTTCCCTTTTTTTCTTTTTTTATAATTTTCTCCCTCTCTCTTTTTTTTTTTTTTTTATTACCTCTTTCTATTTCTTCCCCATGATCGATTTAACCGAATAAAACGATTGTGATTTTGAAGAAACGGAATTGTTTCGGAAAAAATCATGATCTCGGAATGGAGAGTCTCTATTGTACTCTCACATCAGTGGACAGATTATTCGCTTCCGTCATAATCCAGGAGTTGAGAGTTAATTGATATTCTTGTAATATCATGAGAATGACGTGGTAGATCCGGATTGACGTATACAGTCGATACGGTATATCGTTTCTTGATGAATCTTCTAAACGTTTAGCTATCGTGCGATAAAAGACGCTTGTCTGTATCAATTAAAAGCATAGATCGAATAAAAGTAAGAATTTTTTTTCTCATTCTCTCTTTCTCTCTCTTCCTTTTTATCTCCTTTTTTATCTCTTTTTTTCTCCCTTTTCAATATTTTACAACGAGAAAGAATTACACGAAGAAGGATAATAAAAAAAAAAGAATGCTCGTAAAACATGATCCAAACTTTTTTGTTCTTGACCGTCACAGAGCCTCGAAACAATCCGGAAATAATTGTGATTTCGTCGAGGAAGGGTGCGAGATAGAGACAGAAATAGAAAGAGAGGGAAAGAGAGCGAGAGAGAGAGAGAGAGAGGGAGAGAAAAGAAATAAAGGATGCGTGAGAATTTTTGTACGTTTGGAACGTATACGTAAGCAGGTAGAAAAATAGAAACAGCAGTGGGACCGTTTAGGAATGGAAACTTAAAATAAAAACTTATAATATAACGAGTAAACGACGGTAAATATTTTTCCAACGATAACGAGACACTTTCTCGAAATGGTCATTCGTGCATTTATATACGTACGTCCCAAATGAGTCATACGCAAATGTTTTTCATTAGTTACAGTAAATTTACCACGTACAAAAGATTTCAGCGATAAGATTAGAAAGTATTATAAATTATAAAGTAAAAGAGATAAGATAATATATTAGAATGTGTCTGTGTATGGAAGATGAAAATTCTTGAAAGATTTCATCGTTAAAATTATACTCGAGCGACGTGATCTCTCTTTCTCTCTCTTCTTCAGTGATACAGCGGAAATGGATAGATCGTGAAGGTATCATTTTCATAGGGCTTAGGGTGAAGTGGTACGACTTCACGTTGTACATGTCTGGGTTGCGTCTAGAAAGGCGCGTGTAATTATGTGCGAGAGAGGATAGAGTAACGCGTCGAGCATTCCAGCAGCCACCGGAGTCAGAATCCACCCTCGCCCGTTGGTCCGTTCGACTGAATAGCCGGCTAATGAACGCAAAGCCTCCGCTCTGTCAGTCTCGTACGTACGTACGTCCAACATCGGGGAACGATCGTTGCTCGCTCGAGGATGAAACCGATGCGTACCAGGACGTCCACTCAGCGGCCGATTTACGGCACTACGTCCTGCCGATCTTACGAACAAGTTCCTAGATCCTTTTTACGTCATACCAAGACTCCGTTAATTTCCAAGAAATCTTTTGATCATAAATACTGATCGTAATTTTAATCGTTTCATTTTAACGATCTCTTGCAATTATTTCTTTTTTCTTTGTGTTTTATTTCTCTCTCTCTCTCTCTTCTTTTGGTATTTTTCCCGTTTCGTATGTTTCCACGATCTTTCATTTCTTTTCCATTTTTTTTTGTTCTTGTTTTCTTGTTTTTCTTCCTGCGAAAACTCCCGCCACGTAAAGATAAGATTTTAATTCTAACAAATGTAGTGAGTCACCGTTAGAAACCCTACGCCATCTTCGAAATTCTCTTCTCTCGTAGATAAGATACTTTCTCGAAGATCATTGGCCCAAAGTATTTCACCGTAGGTATACAATGGTACGCGTGCACCGATAGATACAATTTCAATTTTGCTATCTTCCCTTCTCTGTTTCCTCGGGAGAGTAAGAGAGAGATAGAGAGAGAAAGAGAGAGAGATTCGACGTTAGATATGCGAGAGAGTTAGGGCCTCCTCGTTCTCTCCTGTCACTCAAATCCTTCTCTCCCCCTCCTCTCTACCCTGCCTTCAGCATCCCCTTTCCTTCCTTCGGGTCGGCCGTCGTCGACGTCACCCCTTCGACCACCCTCGCGCGCGCGAGCACACGTTCCTCACCGGGAGAGTCAGCCCCGCGGACTCGGTAATTGAATTTCACGAGTTGGTTACCCAAACCCCTGGGATCTGCCAATCCCCCTTGTACGTCCGCGTCTCCGGCACCCTTTTGGAAAACAGCCTAACATAACGTCGTCGTAGTCGTCGTCGTCGTCGTCGTCGTTGTCGTCGTCGTCATCGTCGTTGTCGTTGTCGTTGTAGTTATCGTCCTTTGGCCGATATCGTCCTTTTCGTTATCACCAAGCTTTTCGCCATCTACTCGATATCCCGCTTAACGTCGTGTCAAAACATTGATTACGACAGTGGTCTCAAAGTAACCATAATGCAATTTAATTCGTTCTACGTTAAACTATGTAGGAAAGTATTCAATAAACTAACGAATAATTATCCATGTTTTCTACTTAAATTTTGTAACTATAACTTTCGTATATTGATATTTTATATATATATATATATGTATATATCTTAATCGTCTTTGCATATTATCCTATTTTAAAGTAAATCCTTTTCACGTACGTGAGCACGAATATAATTACTTTATCGACACTGTTAACTGAGATAATTGAGTAATTAAAATGTTAATTATATCGTCGGTATTGGTTTTCAATGTCAGGGATATATTACGAACCATTACACGTAATATCGTCATAATATAAAATCATTTACAAAAATTTTCAGTTTTGTTTGCGGCTACGTATAATATTTATCTATAATAAAATAACTACAGGAAGATTTAAATGAAGTTTTCAAAGAAAGCTGGACTCGTACTCGTTTACGAATCGGTCATCGTCCAGATCGGACACCCCGTTGAGAACGAAGCCGCTTCGGCTTCACGCTTTTCCTCGTTCATAAATATTTAGCAGGAAGGGGAAGAGGGAAGAGCGTACCGTCGGGGTATTCGACAGTGGTGCTTTCGCCATTCTCTCTGAATTTAATGAACCGCACTGATTTTTCACGGGCGCGAATATAGCAGAAGGGGGAAGGAAGAAGGGGGACTTGCCTCGAAAAAGAGTGTGTGCATGTGTGTGTGTATGTGTATGTGTGTGTGAGAAAGACAGAGAGAAAGAGAGAGAGAGAGAGAGAGAGAGAGAGAGAGAGAGAGAGAGAGAGAGAAAGAGAGCTGTTTGCATCCAACGATTCCTCGCTTTCCCGTTTTTTTCTCTCGCCATGCCATCCTCGATGGCTCGTTCGCTCACTCGCTCGGTGAACGATAATAATTTTAAAAGGGGAAGGCAGAAGGCCCTCGAGGCGTCGAGCCGCCGAAGACGAATTATCGCCGCCTGACGTGTACCCTTATTTATGGTTCTTCGACCTTGCCTTTTACCCCGCTCGTCTCTCTTTCTCTTTCTCTTTCTCTCTCTCTCTCTCTCTCTCTCTTTCTCTTTCTCTCTCCTCTTTTTCTTTCTCTCTCTCTTTTGCCTTCTCTTCTTTTGCCTTCCCATCTTCCTCTCGCTCGCACTTTTCGTACGAGACACACACGTGGAGATCGAGTTCCGATCGACTCGGATGGAATGATCTATGTTGATAGAAAAGTTTCGACCGAATCTATCTCGGTTGATATAACAAAGAAAAGAAGAGATCGCGTTGTAGAGAGAAGAGTAATTTAAAACATATGTATGTGTATATTCGTACGTATGTACGTCCGCAGGTATGTATATACATATGTATGTATGCACGTACGTACGTACGTACGATCAAATTGCTTACTTGCTATATTCGATCGATACCATTCGAGTAACGAATAAATGTCGAGAAGTAATGTATCCGATATAAGAAATTCAAAGTATAGATTTGAATCATCAGATTTGAATTTAATTATAAGACTAATGATAAGCAATCGAGAATATAAGAGAAATGTTTTTTACGTTCCATTCAATACCATTCGCGAACAAAAATGCAACGATCGTCGAAACGTGATATCGTTCGTATTGCTATAGATAGATAGATACCTATGTAGTTTATAACTTTTTGAAGAAGATTGTAGATCGCGGATTGTACATATACGTACATATAGTGTGTACCACTAGTCGCGGGCCGCGTGTTTCGTTTCGGGATCGACGGAAGCATAGGAATCGAGCGTCGAAAATGGCGAGGAAGATACCGGAGCTCTCGCAATTGGGGCAACGGTGTGATCCGATATTGCACGACGGCAACCGTGCGCCACTTCAGGGCGGATCTGGTTGGTCAATCAGCGGTGCATTGTACGTAACGAACCTCCGCACTCGCCGGAGTTTAATGCCCGTACGTGGACCTTGGCGGACGTGTGTATGCGCGTGGGTTATTAAATATGAGGAGAAGGGAGCTTTGCGAAAAGGAGAAAGAGAAAGAGAAAGAGAAAGAGAAAGAGGGAGAGAGAGAGAGAGAGAGAAAGAAAAAATCTGAGGGGAGCGAACTCATCGCAAGCGATACTCCTACGATCGTTTTATTCTCTTAATCGACACAGTTTCGATAACGACAGGATATTTCAACGATCATCTTTTTATTCATCATATTTAAGATCGATAACTCGAAGTTTCCGACGGTCTTTCGATTTAAAAGAAATGTGACTCTTCTCTCTTTCTCTCTCTTATCGCGAAAGAGAGAAAGATAAAGGAGACAGAATGGTAGAAAGGGCAAATGATTTTATCCGACGATTTTGCCACGGTCGAAAGTCTTTAGGCAGATGGCGATAAATCGGAGCTCACCGACTTTACTTCAACCTCCTCTCTTTTCCACCTTCTCCACCTTCTCATTTTGCTTCTCCTCCTCCTCCTCCTTCTCTTCCTCCTCCTACGCGACTTCGCAAACAAATGTGCCGGCGCCGTGCATTTAGACGTCTCGGTGACATTATCAGCGGTGCTTCCATCCCCCTTTTCGAAGGCTCCCTCGGCCTCGCCTACTCTCTCCTCTACTGTCGTCCTTTTCCTCAGCCTCTTCTCCTCATCCTTCTCTTCTTACCATTCGTCGATAAAGAGAGCGGATATAAATGACTTTCTCTTAAGATTAGATCCGTATCGCGTCGAGCTATTAACGACGAATCAATGTTCGATCGGTTTCGGTTAGCGATTCGTGCTGATTAAAACTCGAGGCTCGAAGAAATAAGTTGTTGTTCTTCTTCTTCTTCTTCTTATTATTATTATTACAGTTTATCGTTAGGCGTTCGATTATAGATAATTCTTGATATTGCTTCGAGACGTACGTACGTCTATCTATACGTATCTATCCAACTATTTACGTAAAACATTTCCTATTCTTTTTCTTCTTTATTGTTTTCTTCCATTTCCTTTGTACATCGGATCCATCATGAAGCATCTTTCTCGCGAAAGATTTTGCGAAGTGGTTAAGGGTATTCCTTCCTTGGGGATAGAAACGTGCATAAATTTGGACGGATCGTCTCATAGCGAGCCGGCGGAGGATGGTACTCGAAGAATCTGAAGTGGGCCTCTTGGTAACGGCGAGCACTTATTCGCTCACTCGTTCGCCAGTCCAAATGAATTGGATAATTTGATCAGCTCGTTGCTGGCCCTTTGTTGCCTCCTGGGAACTTTGAATGGTCCGGTCGACCATCGTCTCTCGTTTTCTTTCCTTCCCTCTTCTCTCCTCTCCCTCTTTATACCTCTTTCTATCTCTCTCTTTCTCTCTTTCGTTTTCTACCAATCCTTCCTGAGGCAGCACGGATCTCGTGCCTTGCCTTTTCCTCTTCTATCTCTCTTTATCTTTCTCGACGTAGTCATTGCTTCTGATATCAGACCGAGCGAAGATCATAGCAGACGCTAAATAAAGAACGCACCACTTCCGCTCTCCCGAGTGCAAATCGACAACGTAGATTGGGCGGATGAACGAGCGAAACTTTGCGGATCGTAAGAGCCGCTCCCGTTTATATTCCGAGAAGAGGATTCTTTTTATCGGGTATTCTCTAGCATCTCGAACTATTTTTCGAACGGTTAGGAATACGAGATAGATAGATAGATAGATAGATAGATAGATAGATAGATAGATAGATAGATAGATAGAAAAAGAGAGAGAGAGAGAGAGGAAAAAAAACAGAAGAGATTTAATGAATTAGAAATTTATTTCGAACAATAGATTAAATACTTAGACAGATATGCATCGACGAGTTTGCATTATATCTCGCATTGTGCCATGACAAAAGAATTTTTCCCTTAGCGATGATTTCAAAACATCGAAATGCACGAATTATTCTTATTTTCTTCACGTTTGGTATAACGCGGGATATTTGTCGTTTCTTGACAGAGATTTATGAGAAAAAAGTCCGAGTTTTTTTTTAAGCGACGGTACTCGTATATACCTAATACGTAAATATCTAGTAAACCACAAATCGACTCGGAGCGTTGAGTGTGTGTCGTATCTTTATCCAGTAGGAAGAGGAAATTATTTTCCGAGATACTCTCTCGAGCGGCCGGCCTTAGCGTTCGTTTTCCCAGTTCGAAAATATTATCCCGGCAATCTCCACCACGTTCCGTGTACCATTTCTTTCCAAGCGTTTCTCTCCTCCCGTCTTTCCTATCTTCCATCCGCGTCTTATACTTTCTCACGAAGTCGCTAGGAGTTTTCTCGTGGCCCGAGGCACGTAAGATTGTGCTCTCGTAATTCGCAGACCTTCGCTGTTCTAGAAAGAACGAAACGTAGAAGGAAGTACACGGAAACGAGAGAAGAAAACAACGAGAGAGAAAGAGAGAGAGAGAACGAAAAAAAAGGAAGAGAGAGAAAGAGGAAAGAGCGAGAATGGAGAAGAAGAGAGAAATGCAGAAAGAATCGTTGACGGATTCATTAAAAACGTTTGGGTGTAATAGTGCCGTGATTACGGAGAGAGAGACTGGAAAATTAAAAAAAGGAAGAGGAGGAGGGAAAAAGGGGAAGAAAACGGAGATACGGAAGAGGAGTACGTGCTGCTCCTTCTGCCCCCTGTCGGGAGTCCCCTGCTCGTCGTCGTTCTGTCTTCCGTGGCCGGAAGGTGAGTCTCCTGACGAAGGGAATGTGGAGATGATTAAAATGAATTCTACGGAGACCACCGCATCGTTTCGCCGACTCTTTTACGGCCCTTCGATGCCTAGCTTTCTTTTTTTCTTTTTTTTCCTCTCTTTTCGTTTTTCTTTTCCTTTTTTTTTTTTTAATTTTTTTGTCTTTTTTTTTTTATTTTTCTTCCCCTCCCTTTTAGGGAACTCGCTTCGCGATAATACCGTCGTTTTTGTTATTGAGATCAATCAACGAATGACGTATATCCCGCGGAGAAATGTCGCTGTCGGTGCTCGGGGTGTGATCGAAAAGGGAGAAAGGGAGATAGGGACGCGTAAGGTACAAGAGGACTCGAGATTTGTTATTAAAGTCTTGTATTTCACTTATAGACCGATTTGATAATGTCTCGGAGCTCGTTCTTTTCTTTTCTCTTTTTTTTTTTTTTGCTCTTTCTTAGCTTTTTTTTTTCCAACAAAATCCTTCGAAGACCGCACGAAGAAAAAATTGTTTGGAAACGTGTGTGTGTTTCTCTCGACTTACCATTTTATGCGACAAAAATAATGCAATTTTCTAAAGATCCACGAAGGTCGACGACGGTCAAACGATGTATAACGGTGTCATGGAATTGATAAATTTATCAGGGGCCCGGAAGAAAGGGCGGCATCAAAGAGGTAGAAAAGAAGGAACGTTGATCACGCTGCTCGAAAGAGTTTAAAAATGGTCAGGTATTCACATTAGTCTACGATATGAATAAGCATTCCAGAACGGGCGATCATTGGTCATAGCGAATGCAACGAAAACCACGATAGTCTCGAGGCCCTCTCTTCCTCTCGCTCTTCTCCTCCTCTCTTTCCTCTTGTCGTCGCTCAGACGTTAGTCGAGGCCATTCGTCGGCATGCTTCGTGGTTCTCAATGCATGCTTATGTACCCTCGAGTGCGTACCGTTGTATGCTTTTACGATACATGGATTTGCATGTTTCGTATGAAAGTATACGGTTATGTATCTATCTACCTGCGAAATAGAAACGTATACGATAAGAATGATATCAAAAAGGGAATACGTTTGTCTTATGCGACGACAATGCTTTTGTAAAGATTTTTGTCTTGTTTCTTCTTCTTTTTTTTTTTTGGATAAAAAAGAAAGCACGAAAAAAAGAGAGAACAAAAACAAGGAGGAGTAATTGTATTTATGTATATACAATATATAATTTTGAATCAGGTATCGTAGATAATCGTAATATGTCTGTTTTCTCTCTCTCTCTCTCTCTCTCTCTCTCTCTCTCTCTTTCTCTCTCTCTCGATACTGAAGCATGTCGAAGTATCGTAGAAGTGAGAGAGATATTCTCACTCCTCGAGTCCTGCTCTCTCGCGGCCATACTGCCTCCGTTTGACGCCCAGAGGAGGAGAGACCAGAAGTGGAAAGGGAGAGGGAAGGAGGAGGAATGATTAATTACGAGGGAGTGACGCGAGAAGCAAGAGAGGGCCGACGAAATGCGCCGGGACACAGGGAACTTATATTCGAGAAGTCGCTTCTACCTCTCTCTTTCATCGCGGAGTGCGAGGAAAATACGGAACGAAAAGTAGAAGGAGGTAGCTAAGTAGAAACAGAGAGTTAAGATTATATTTCTTTGCTTTCAACAAAATTTAACGTCGAAAATCGACGTTGAGATAAATTTAACGCGTTAAATTAACCATACATATATATATATATATACCTACATATATATATATATATATATATGTATTTGATTTTTAAAGATTTAAATCTTTTTAGAAAATTAAAACGACATATAAAACAAAGTATGAAACATGTATAAAATAATCTCTCCTCTCTGATATTTTTTCCTTAAGTTACTTTTATCAGCGATAAGCGAGATGGAAATTCATGTTTGTATATAAAAAGAAACATCGAATTTATTCGATCGAAAATGTTACTTCTCGAGCGATCGACCGCTTATTTTGCGACTTTTATTTATCGGCGAAACGGAGATGACCCTCGGTCAAAGCGGTGGATCAAGGATCCTCGAAAAGGAATTCTCGGGAGTAGGAGAGAAAGAAAGAGAGAAAGAGAGAGAGAGAGAGAGAGAGAGAGAGAGAGAAGTAGTAGCGGCGGGTATAGTGAAGCGAAATATATTTCCGTGCTCAGCGGGACGTATTACCGACGAGACGGTCGTCCGATAATGTGTTTCTGATTGCCAGCACGACTATATTTCGTCGACGCCGGTTTTCGACGTTGCTGCTTCTCGATGGCATTTCTCGACCGCAAATCCATCCTTCGTCATACCGTCCTCGATATTACATACCCCCAACTTTGAGCATAGCTATATCTACCTAATACGAGATGAAAATTATGCGGTCAGCGCATAATAGTAACGGATATGTTTTTTTTCCAACGAGTCGTTCGATCATATTCGACATTATCGATATTATTTTCTATTTCTTTTTGTCTTTTTTAATGTCATTTATAATCATATATAAGTACTTATCCGCGTTGAAAGGATATTATAAATATTAATGTAATGTAGGTTTACGAAAAAGAAATTTTCTCTGAATTTTAAATTTACGTTATCTGTTATTAAAGTATGAGAATTAATTTGGAATGGTTTTTGTTAATTGATAAATTAATATAGATCGAGTATCTTCGTAGTTTATTCGAAAGGCTTATTTTTCAATTTAATTAGTCATCCAGTCGATACGTTACATCGATCCTTAAATGTATCACCGTGAAAGACGCACGGTTAATAAGGAATTAGACTAGATTATTTTGAAAGGCATCTTCGTCAATACGGTATCATTTATCAGCGTCTATCAGCTTACAAAACCTTTCGGTAATCCGATTCGTATCGCGCGGAAGCGAGTAATTGCCTACGAGATAGATAGAGAGAGAGAGAGAGAGAGAGAGAGAAAGAAAAAATGCCCTGATATCGAATTCGCTCCCCCATTTTCAGCGGACGATTTCTCAGCGAGAAATTGAGAGTCTGTAAGGAGTAGAAGAAGAGAGGATCAGTCATCGGAGATCAGCCAGGATCACGAAGGACCTCGTGATGGATCGGGACGATAGGCAACGACTATTACTTCTCTGTATTCGACGAATAAATGTATTATTCAAAGTAAAAAATAAAAAAAAAGAATAAATAAAAATGAATATAAATAAATAAATAAATAAATAAATAAATAAATAAATGAAAAGAAAAAAAAAGAAGAAAAGAAAACGAAACAAAAAAAGAAAAGGAAGGGCAAAAAAAAACAGAAAGAAAGAAGAGAAACGCGACCGCATGAAAGGTCGAATGGAAAATATCTTCCGTAGTTTCGTGAGCCGTATTATTTTTAATAATTTGTCGATCGTTGACTGTGAAACGATATCCTATAGGATACATGGTGCTCCGGTTGGATCATTAAAGAGAATGAATATCAATTAAATGGAAGTGATTTATGCATAAGCCCGTCCGCGACGTCATAAATATCGACAACGTTGAAATTTTTCGGCCAGGACGAATACTCGACGCGCTCTCGGTAATTTATCGATGAATAGTAGGTAGTAGATTGTAAATAGAGTACGAGTATATCGAGAGAAAGAGAGAGAGAGAAAGAGAGAGAGAGAAAGAGAGAGAGAAAGAGGGAGGGAGAAAAAGACAGAGAATATACGCCTTAAGCGTTCGAGGACGCGTCGAAGCGCTCGTTTTTAATGAGATCCTGTAATATTTACCACGTCTTCAATACAATTTTTCATCGGCACGTGCACCCTTTATATCAAGCCGATCAAAATTTTACCGATCGCGATACGATCGAAATTATGTCTCGATACTCGTGTGAAATTCTAACGAAGGATAACGTTCAAAGAAATTTATATAAATTTTCTAACGTGCATTATTAAAGAATAATTGATATAGATTTTAACGTTAAAAGATTAAATTTAATTGAAAAAAAATTACAACGCACGGGAAAAGAACTTTTGAGGTATATCATAATTCGTTACGACGTATTTTGCATTTAATGTTGAGAAATTTTGGATATAATAAATGTATTTAAGTCACATTGGTACTTACATACTTAAGTAGATTACTAATAACGTTTATGGTAAATGGAACAGCGTTAGTACTCGGAGCATGCTCGTATGAAAATTTTTCTTGCTGATTATCATTATAGAAACGAGGTCGAAGAAGAAGATATGTATCTTCTGTTTCTACGAGTAGACCGTAAAATTCCATAAGTATCATTTATTAAATTATCTTAAAATGAGTTGAATGAACGAATTTATTCATATGTTCGTTCGTTGGGCACGAGCATCACACTTGAATGTTATAGGACGACGAATGCGATTTCGAAAAATTTACATCCGGGTAATCGCGTATCTATAAATTATGGAAGTATACTAAAAACAACATTTACTTACCATCCGTGCCACCATTTTTCAGAAGCAATTCAGTCAGAAACGATGTTTCACGTGAATCTGCAACACGAGCAAGCGAAAGAGAATTCGATTAGAGAGACGAATAGTATTTTTTAATGAAAGCGTATAAACAAAAAAAAAAAAGATAAAGAGAAAAGTTTTGCAAGTAATTAAAATAAAAAAAAGGAAAAAAGGTAAAGAAATAGAAAAAGGATAAATAAAAAAGAAAAAAAAAAAGGAAAAGAAGAGGAAGCGACGAAAGAATGAGAAATATTATGGATATTAAGAGAAATGAATTTTTCAGTGTCGATTATCCTGGGGTAAGATGGTAAACCAAGGAGGACGTAGGTACGATATCAGGGCGAGCTGTTTGCATGAGAAAATCACCACGTCCTTCGTGCCCTTCTTATGTAATCCGTCTGTTAAAATATCAATCTCAACATTTCACTCTTTACACATCATTCCGCGCAGGGGTGGCCCCGATCCTCACCCTTCTACTCTGTCTGGACGAGGTCATCAAAGATGCAAGAGCAATCAGCGGAGCTAGTCGGCCGGACGAGCAAGCAGAGAACCGGCAAACCCCTGGTGCAGCGCCATTGCACCCCCTTTACACCCGCCCCCCCCTGGGAAGAGCGCATAGTATTTTCTTTGAACGTCTAAATCGATCCCTCGCGTAAAAGGAAAAAAGGACAGGAGCAAAGAAAAAGAAAAGTAAAAAAATAAAAAAAAGAAAATAAATAAAACAGAAGAAAGAGAAGGAAAAGAGAGAGAGAGAGAGAGAGAGAGAGAGAGAGAGAGAGAGAGAGAGAGAGAGAGAATGAAAAAAAAAGATGGAAGAAAAGAAAAAGAAAATACTTCAAGCGTACGCCCCTTTCGAGAATAGGTCGCGAGTCTCCTTATTAGAAGATCTATGTTCTCGCAATATTATGAAAAGGCAATATCCAAGGAAAGCGATTGCGTTAAGATGAATGAACACGGGGCGAAAAAAGAACGTGTGCCTTTCGACGACGATTTGCACCTTCTCGTTGCTGTTAATATCACCGGCCGTGCGGACGATCGTAAGATCAATCGCATTAACGAGAAAGCTTCTATTTCACCTCGTCTCTTACTATATATATATATATATACATATAAAGAGAGAGAGAGAGAGAGAGAGAGAAAGGAACATCAAAGGGATTCGGGCCGATACTCTCTCTGGAAGCAACGACGCGTATCGCTACGAATCGTCGTTGAAATCACTGCCATACTCTTCCCTCTTGGTACGGTTCCGTTCTCTTCGAGCGTTTTCGATCGTGCGGAGAGAGAGATAGAGAAAGAAAGAGAGAGAGAGAGAGAGAGAATAGGAGAAAGAGAGAGAGAGAGAGAGAGAGAGACAGAATGAGGAAAGAGAGAGTATGAGAGAGAAAAGAGCACCATGGCTTGCCTTTGGGGGGTGGTCTCACTCCATCTATGCTTTCGATGCTGCTGCTGCCACTAGGAAGGGAAGGAGGGGTTGTTGGGGGGTTGGGAGGGGTGGAAAAGGGAGGAGAGAATAGGGCGAACTCTATTAAAAATGCAATATTCTCGTTAATCCGCGCCGGTATGTGGCGCCGGCTAATTAGGGAGTACGTGGGAGAGGGGACACGTACGTTTTCACCCCCCGTTGTCATGCAAATACCCCGTGGTGGGCGCCGGGGACGCCATATTGAGCCACGTTACCCGCTTACGAGTCTCACGCGTACCTCTATCTATCTCTACGTATAAGCGGTGAAATCGCTTTATACGAAGTCGTATACTTGCCCTCCGAAATTGCTGCTTCATACTTCTCATAGTGATCGTCTTTTAAAAGGTGAACTAAAGAATTCTCTATGGGTTGGGATTTTTTCTTTTCTCTTTTTTCTTCTTCTCTCTCTCTCTCTTTTTTTTTTTTTTTTTTTTAAGAAAACGAATAAAAGAAGATGAAGGGATGTATCTTTATTTACGCAAAACAAAAAAAAAGGAGAGAGAGAGAGAGAGGGAGAATTAAAAGGCTTTAGTTTTTTATCTAAATAAAAATGCATAGCAAGCGGAGCTCGCGAAGAGGATCATTGCGCGTGTGCGTAGCCGTTTATATAGTATTGGTGATCGAAGGTGCTGGGTTATGCGAGTAAGATAGAGAAAACAAGGAGGTGAAAGAGGGAGAGAGAGAGAAGGAGAAATAGAGAGGGAGAAATAGAGAGGGAGAAGCTGGAGGGTGAGTTATATCAATAAGCATCGAACAGCCACGGAGGACGGCAGGGAGCTGTTGATTAAGGGGCGAGCACAATGAGGACATATCCTCCGAGAAGGGAATGCGTCTGCGATGGATTCGCGCGAGGGGGCCCTCTCTCCCTCTCGATCTCATCTCCGGCAAGCGAGAGAGACTGTTAGACGCCGATTACCGCCGATCCTGGCCTTCACAATGCTCTCGTCTCTGTCATCTCTCCTCGAGTTGACTGGGTCACCTTGTTGCGAGCCTGAGGGAGAGCTTTAGGTGATAAAGCTACTGCTTGAAACGCCACTATGTATGTATGTATGTATGTATGTATGTATATATGTATGTACGTACGTACGTATGTATGATGTATGTCCTTTGCTTCTCTTTGAGTCTTCTCTTTAAGATTAACGTTATTAATCTTACGTTAGTACGTACGCACTTGGAAATAACGAAAGTTAAATTAATTTCTCTAGCTGAATCGATCGTAGGATTTTCCCTTACTAACTCTTTTTTCCATTCTTCAATCATTCAACTTTTCAATTTTTCATCGCTCACGTCAATCCCATTAGAAGAGTTTTTATTAGATAAGAAGAGATATTGGTAATATAAGATCAACGGATATAGCTTGAACGATCCAATCTAGTTGGCAAATTAAGTAATGAAAGCAGTCGCGAGTAAAACCGACTTCCTTCGTTGGGAATAGCACTGCCTACGAGTAAGTAAGTACGTCGAACGTCGTTCCGTGCCTCGAGATTACAAAGTTCCAAAGTGTAACTACCTTTTACTTTTCTTTTCCTTTTTTCTTTTCTTCTCCTTCCTTCCTTCTTCTTTCTTTCATTCTTTCTATCTGTTTTCCTTTCTTTCTTTCTTTCTTTCTTTCTTTCTTCCTTCCTTTCTTTCGTTTTTTCCTTTTTCCTTTTATTCGTCCAATTCGATATTCCATTCGAATTGACCAGATATCGTCACGAAAAATTGCGACTTCATTCATCCTACCCATTTATCGTTCTCCACCTACCTCCTCCCATCCACCCTCCGTTACCACATCGTCATGGAATTTTCGTGACGTAGTTCCCTTCGATCCGACATTTTCTATTTTTTCTTTTTTTTTTTTTCAACATCCATTTAAAACTTTTAATCGTCGTTGAACGAGTTTTACGTTCTCTCGCATCACCCAACGCATTATTAATGCGATCCAACGAGAGAATTTTATGAGAAGAATGACCGACGTATGAATCGGATCGAAGCATCGTAAAATGAAAATTGTCGATCGAAAGAAATCCCTGGTGATCGAATTCGTTGGTCTCTGATAGGTAGTATCAGTCGATTTGTTACTGAAACGCTTAATATTACGTGGGATTGATCGAAATAAAGGATTGATCAATGAACCTCAACTTTTCTCTTGTTTTAACGAGATATCGTCTCTCGAACATCGTTAGATCTCTCTTTTTATCGCGATAAAAAAGAGAGGGAAGAAAAAGATCCAAATTTACCTTCCTCTTTCTCTTTCACTCTCTCCAAAAAAAAAAGAAAAAAAAAAAAGAAAGGAAATGTTATCGAGAGAGAAAGACGAGCGTGTATATTTCTTTTTTCCTTTACTTTTTTTCACACGTTGGCCACAAACACCTACTTGCATACACATATGTGCATACTCACTTTCACACTTTCATTTCTCGCTTGGCGTTTTGCATAGCTCCTATCCTGTTCTTTTCTATGTACAGATGTGCAACACACCGCCATCGATCGGCCTTTCGTGCTCGCACTATTTTCAAAAGCCATTCCTATCCTTTGTAATAACGAAGGTCCGTCTTCGCATTAAACGCTAAACGAGGCCGTTCGATATATATATATATATATATATATATATATATATATATATATGAGTATATACATATATATACACACACCTACGTGTATATATATATGTGTGTGGATGTGTGTGTGTAGATAGATAATTCTACCGTAGGTATGTAAACGCGCGACGGTGTGATCGCCTATAGTAAAACCCGAGTTTACGGCCTATCGAACGAGACGAGTTGCCGCTTTTCCAGAACGAATCGTTTCCTACCAACGAGAAACGTTTTCTCGTATCGACGTACAAGTAATAGTCAGGTATGTTCTTACTCGAGTATATGTATAGATATTATTATTATCAGATTAATTTGCGATATTCGAGATTATTTCAAATACGACGAACGACGATTTTATTGAAAGTTAATAAAGACGTAGATACTGTAATAAATTGAAGTAGGTATAGTATTCTTTAACTCATCGGAATTGAAAGATTCCTTTGCACAATGAATCTACAAGAACTTCTTATAAAAATAACGATTTATCATAGATCCAACGAATTGTACGTTCGAGATTTTACTACAGAAGTAGATAAGTCTAAGTACTTGTTTCTTTTTTCTACATATACCGGGTCCAAATCTCGTATAACAGTATTTACACAAAAAAAAAAAGATAATAGCTAACGTATGACACTACTATTTTCAATGATAACAATTTCCAAAAATTCAATTATTAAGCAAAAATATTTGTTTATACGGTTCTACATTATATCAAATTTTACATAATGATTAATATGACATTATCGAAATAAATAAACATAATAAAATACATACATATATATTCAAATTTATAAAATCATAGTACAATTATCGAGTCGCGAATGCAAAGAGATTTAAGTACGTAGAAAAGAACGAAAGTTTTAGCTCTGCGGTACAAGGTTTTTATCTCGCGATACTAAGCTCGTCCAGGCGTGTCCCGGTGCGAAACAAGCTCGCGGCAAAAGCTCGAATGAGAGAGAGAGAGAGACAGACAGAGAGAAAGAGACAGAGAGAAAGAGAGAGAGAGAGAGAGAGAGAGAGAGAGAGAGAGAGAGAGAGAGAGAGAGAGAGAGAGAGAGAGAGAGAGAGAGAGAGAGAGAGAGAGAAGAGCGAGGTCACGCTACGGCCGTTCCTAAATTAACAGTAATGAAAATTGGTTATCAGTCGAAGCGGCGTCCTGCAGACCGAACAGCGTTACCGGCACCGGAGCGCGTAATATCCCATTGAGGAGACAGGAGAGAGGGGTAAAGGGATTCGGCTGCTGCAAGGGAAGCGGATCACGTTGACACAAAGCGCCCGTAATCCGTTTATCTTCTCTCCGGGCACTCCGCGCCCACGTGTTACGCTTCGCGTTATTCCAGGATAGCCTAGCCTGCCACCAGCTGTCTCTCTCTCTCTCTCTTTCTCTCCCTCTCTCTTTTTCTATCTATCTCTCTTTCTCTCTCTTTTTCTCTTTATCTCTTTTTTCTCTCTTCTTTCTTTCTTTCTCTCTCTCTCTCTCACATGAACGCATACACACGTACACGTACACACTCTTACTCTTTTACCCTTAGAAAGGATGAATCGCGAAGGATCCTTCGGACGGACGTCTTCAACAGAGATCGATATTACGAAAGAGGAACGATGAAGGAAAAGTCCTGCGTGTTAAGTCGTGTCCGCGAGGAGGATCGGTACTTCGAGAAACGCTTTCGAATGGATCTTCTTTTATAAAAGAGACCTACGTGGAATCTCCTTTGCGACACGTATTTCTTGTGAGTAATGACTGTTGCAGCAAGAGGAGGAGGAAGAGGAGAAGAAAAAGGAGGAGGAAGAGGAGGTAGAGAAGAGTCGGTCTTCTTCGTTTGTTCGTTCGTTGTCGTCGGTTCCACCTGAAAACCGCTTAACGAATGACGGTGACGAGTCGCCGTCGTCCGTCGTCGTTCTCCGTCGTCGTCGTCGTCGTCGTCGTCGTCGTCGTCGTCGTCGTCGTCATCGTCGTCGTCATCGTCGTCGTCGTGTCGTCGTCCATGCTCGTACATTTTGTCTCGTACGGAGAAGCACATTTGTCTCGAGACTGGGGGCGGTTTTGAATCACGTTCGTCTCTCTCCTCTTTCACTCTTGGAGACGCACGCGTTTGCTTCTCTCTCTCTATCTTTCTCTTTCTGTCTGTTTCTCTGTCTTTCCGTCTCTCTCTCTCTCTCTCTTTTTCTCTATCTCTGTCTCTGTCTCTCTCTCTCTCTCTGTTTCTATCTCTCTTTCTTTCTCTTACTCGCTCGTTTGCTTTCTCTTTTCACTCGAGTTCTTGGGATTCGGCTTGACGCGCCGTTGAAAGACGAGCGCTTCTGACAAAGGACTCCCTAATATATTACGCTTATTAATCCCTCCTGTTCGTCGACCAACCACCGCCACTATTCTCCTTCTTCTCTCTTCCAACTCCTCTTTCCTCTCTTTCACCTCTTCATCCACAACGTGGTACCTCTCTCCGAACGTAGAAATATCATGGTCGATTGCTAAAAGGGGCATACGGTGTTCTCGTTCGTAAAAAAAAAAAAAGGAAAAAACAGAGAGGGAGAGAGATAGAAGAAATACAAAAAAGAAAAGCACGGGAACGAAAAGGAACAAGAAATAAAAAAAAAAAGAAAGAGAAAAGAACGAGCAAGCAACGATCGAGAGAAAATCGTGACGAGCACGGCTCGAAAGCAAGCGCTTTGCTTCTAGTTTCCTCTTTATCGTCATCGTAGCCCTCGTAGTCGACATCTTGTCAGGTAGTGCACGACCATAATGGCGAAAAAAAGAATGACGCTCCCTCCCGAAACGATTTCGTCCAGGATCCTTCCTCCGAGCTTTTGTTGGACCATTCAGCGATGCAAAAAAATTCGCGGCTCGACGCGTGCCATTCGATTTCTCGAAGCTTTTCTCTTCGTCTCCATCTCTTTCTCTTTCTCTCTCTGTCTCTCTTTCTTTCTCTCTTTTTCTTTCTTTTTTTTATCTATTTATCTCTCTTACTCACGTGGTCGTTGTACGCGATTTAATTGGACGGCCGAATTGTTGTTTCGTTCCTGGCTGAATGCTTCGGTTTTGGCCCTTTCTCTTCTCTCTCTCTCTCTCTCTCGTGAGCTCGCTACTCTCTCCTCTCGTATGTTTGCATTTAAGTGCCTATTCTCGGTATAGGCTCGCGTACGTGTGACGTCTGTGTGCACCAGCGATTTTTATTTTATTCCGCCCTATATAGGTGTGTGTGTGTGTGTGTGTATATATATATATATATATATATATATATATATATATATATATATATATCTCTTTCGGCATTTTTCGTTCGCTTGTTCTCTCGAAAATTTTCGCCAGGGCCAGACAGGTTGTGGGTAGAGCTTTTATTACATCCACCAGTTAGATTGCCTCGCGATGCTCGACAAAATTGTCGAAGAGAGAGAGACCGGGCACTCTCCCTTTCTCTCTCTCTCTCTCTCTCTCTTTTTCTCTCTGTTGCGTGCATTTATTTCTCGCCTTTCTTCATACGCTCTCGCGGACTCGCGTCTCTGTCTCGTAATTATTCGATTGCTCATTAAGAACTCTCTGTAGTGGTAGGTACTACTTAGTAAGTCGCGGCCGAAGATTTCGACGACGAATGATTTGCTTTTCGTTCCGCTTTCTTCCTTTCTTTCCTTTTTCTTTTTTTTTTTCTTTCCAGCCCACGATTTTTTATTATTTTTTCTTTCTTCCTTTCTTCCATTTTTTTTTTTTAGTCGACGAAAAGTATCGCACAATAGTCGAAAAAAAAAGGGCGCGCGAGCGTAGGCCCGACGACGTAGGTATTATTAATAACGAATAATAATCCCACGAATGACTTTTAATAGGTACATACACCTACGTCTGCACGCTTGTATGCGATTTTACTTTGAATAGAGAAAAAATACGCGTCGTGATTCCGCGAGAATACGAGCGTGATTCTCTTAACGATGAATTCGATAAGAGTACGTGGAAAGGAGAAAGAGAAAAAAGAGAGAGAGAGAGAGACAATAAGAGAAAAAGAATAGGTCCGTGAAAGGAACGAAAAGAGGAGGTTGGTGGCAGAGCACTAAGCAGAGCTAATCTCGTCGACTCGCTTGGTGCATCGGTGGGTGGCGGTGGTCGCTACGCCAAGCATGGCGTATATTTGTTTCGCCGCATGGTGCATCGTGAAGTAACAATACCGGCACGGATCGAGTCGGCGGTCTTTTTGAAGGCAGCTGCCCCTTCTTCTTCCTCCTCCTCTTCTTCCTCCTCCTCCTCCTTCTCCTTCTTCTTCTTCTTCTCTACCCCTCCTTTCTTTCGGTGAGAGCCGTCTTTCTTTTTTTTTGTCTCCTTTATCACATTTCTTTCCTCTCATTTCTTCTTCTTCTTATCGTATTCCCTAATCACCACCTAAGTAAATGCTTATTTAGATTTAAAAGACTACGATTAAAAGTCCTGAAGAATACATTGTTGACGATTATCGATTTATCTCATCGATCTTAGATAATTCTATTCCTTACGAGAAAGAGAAAACGTGTCTATCCTTCGTTGACGATAGGAAGGGTACAAACACGCAAGCTCTTCCCGATAGGATTAAGGGATAAGGAGCTTGTCCTTTACTCCTTCACTCCCACCTAGTCCTAACACGAATAGCCCTTTTAGCCTCGATCGCTTCGCTCTAATTGACTGTTAATTTACGTCAACTTACGATCGTTCTACGTTCCTTCGTAAATGCGTAATCACGCGACGTCCTAAATTGCGGATTAATCCATAATCGGACGGATTAGCATCAAAGTCGAGGATATCTTTCTCTTCGCATTATTCTTTTTTTCTTTGTTTGTTTGTTTGTAAAAAAAAAAACAATCAATTCATTCAAGTTCCTTCTTTCATGAAAACGTCAATTTTTTCCACGCTCCTTTATTTTTTCTTTTTCAATTTGAAGCAAATCTAAGTAAATCGTTCTCGATCGAAAATAAATGAAACCTTGAAACGTTTAGAAGCTTTTTGTATCCTCGTAGACGTAATCCTCTTAAATTATCAGAAAAGAATACGACTAGTCGAATGAGAAGGAGCCGATGAGCTAACGAAAAGAGAGAGGAGATGAAAAAAGTGAGCAAAGTAGACGTCGAACGTCATCGTGGGTCGTGAATTATGGTCGGTCCTCCCACGCATGGGACGACGCATGCGTCGGGCCTCCCTTAAAACAATACGCCGACCAATCTCCGAAGGTAAAGGGGCTCTTGTCTCATTGGCTCGTTCCTTTGAGTCGATCCTTTTTCGACGCGTCGTCCACCATACCCTTCTCGCGAAGCTACTTCCTTCGCTCACTGAGCTCCTTTTCCTTCGTTTTTCTCTCGATGTTTCTCTCTCTCTCTCTCTCTCTCTCTTTATCTCTTTATCTCTTTATCTCTCTCTTTCTCGGCGTTGTTTCACTTTCTTTTTTTTTCATATTCAGAACGTAGTTGCATCGCAAAACGATGTGCGTTCGCTTCATGCGCCAACAGCAACGAAAAAAGAAAGAAAGAGAAAGAGAGAAAGAGAGAGAGAGAGAGAGAGAGAGAGGAAGAGAGAACTGTTATTTCAATGTCGTTCGTAATTAGCCAGAGGTAAAACTAGCTCTCATCGGTAGGTCGTTATCTTTCCCACTTGCCATTGAAAATGTTGATATTTTTATAATTGCGACATTGTAGATGGAAATGGCGCGTAACAACGAAACTCGGCTTTATCGCGAAAGCAGTGCCGAGTTGTGGAGAGGTTGGAGTGGTAGCGTGGTATAGGGCCGGTAGTCCAATCGATAGCATCGGGGTCGGACGATGAATTTTAATTTCTCCCCCTATTTCCGCCGTTGAGAGTACATAAACAGCGATGTTTGTTATTCTTGATAATGGAAGGGCGTTAGCCGAACGTAGCACGCTTTTCGGGACGTATACATTTTTCAGGATGGTCGTTTACGTCGCTCTATCGGTGCTATGTATTACGACGAACGGATACGAAGCGTAAAGTTACAAAATTAAAATATATTTCTTTCGCAGGACACGTGAATACGTGTATTTCGTTGGTTGGTATGTACGTTAATACTTGTTAAATTCGAGCCGATGTAAGTTACGAATATTATACCTGTACATAATTCTAATACTTTTATTTGCTGTGCGTTATCTTCTTTATTCTTTCTCTTTTTCCTTTCTTTTTTTTTTTTTTTTGATTAATCTCAATTACATTTTTTTTTTTACATTCACCGAGCCACGTAAAATAATGTTTATATCGTAGAAAGTCAATGAAATATATCGTTGTCGTTACGATTTTCATTGATGGGGATGTGAAGTAACGTGAAAAGAAGGATGATTCAGTAAAACAAATAAGACTTTCGTTCCGAAGAACGATATGTGGAACATGAACAAGTGGCGAGAGGGTGGTAGGAAGAAGGAAAGAGCAGTCGAAGTAGGCGAAAGGTCCCCTTCGCTTCTGCGAAGCGTTTTACCGAAGGTAATGGCCGTGCCGGAAGCGAGATGACGCGTGACCCCCAGACGGATGCATTAGACGCACTTCCGGCGGTACGACGCCCGCCTCCCTGCCGCGAAACCCCGTCGCGAAGCAACCTCTTGCGAATCTCTTCTCCGACCTTACTCACTTTGTTAGAACTCGCATTTTTATACATAGAATTTCATCTACGACTCTTAACGAATCAAATCATTTTTCTATCATACGATTGAAAGATATTAATTATTCAAATCCGAAACACCTCGATAATATTTAGAATCTATTTTCATTATCAGACAGAACGTTAATTATTCTACATTTTGATAAATAAACATTAGATACGTCGTATAAATTATTATAAAAGTAATTAATCTCAAAGTAAAAAGTATGTATACACGACGAGAGAAACATAATACTTTGCGCTTGAGACTCGGCTACATACATCTACGTCTCTTAGTCGACATATCGAAAGACGTCCTTCGTCGTTGAAGGATCGATTCGCCTTCTCTCTCTCTCTCTCTCTCTCTCTCTCTCTGCTTCTCTTCTCGTCTCTGCCTCAACGAATTCCTCCTCCCACGAGAAGAGGAAATGAAATCCCGGCTGGGACGCGAGTCTCGCGACGTTTGTCCCGTTATTAGATCAACGTTACTACGTAGAGTCCGTCTCGTATATTCGAAGGTAGAACCGATAGGATGGATGAGAGGAAGAGGAAGAGAGAGAGAGAGAGAGAGAGAATGCATCGAGAACTGGCAGACACGTCTTCTGCATTTTCAAACGGGCGTACACTTTCGCGCCGCGAGAGGCGATACGCGAAAATCGCTGGAGTCTCTTTCAAACAAGATCGACGTATCCTTTTGATCGCGAAGAAACTCAGGGAATGACGTACACAGACGTTTTCTTCATCGCGTAACAGCTTCCCTTGTAAACAGAATACTTTCGATTCTTGAGAATCCATGTAAAAGGATTTATTTTCTTGGCAATTCTATTTTAGAAATAACGATTTATACAGACATTATTTATCTTATTATATCTTATATCATATAAATCCTAGATAAAGAAAAAAATGTAAGTATGTATTCGAGTTCTGTATTAATGAATCTTAAGAAATTAATACGGAGTTCTACGAATCGCGTGAAAAATCAGAGAAGAGAGACAGAATAAAAGAAAGATGTAAAAAGATATATATATATATATATATATATATATAGAGAGAGAGAGAGAGAGAGAGAGAGATGTTTCTATCGGAAAAAGCACGTCATAATTTTCGTCGATCGTTGGACGAAAACGATCCTTCTTTGTCTCCGCGTACCGGATGGAAAATCGATCGAAGCGAGTGAAAAAGAGTAGATGGAGATAGAGATAGAGATAGGGAAAGAGTGAGTGAATGTGAGAGAGAGAGAAAGAGACAGAGAGATGTGTCGAGAAGAGATCGGTGGATGCGTTCACCTCGGTTGGGCTCGTCTAGTCTCGGGTGCGAATTTCGTAGAGCGCACGAACGCGCAGCGCGTTTTACCGCCTGCATCGAGCCGAATTAATAGTTCGTTCTACCGCGAAACTCGTAAATAACGCATTCTGACAGCCGGATCCGAACGTCGATGAATAACGAGCCGCGGAACCTTCGACTTTCAGTCTTCTTTTTTTTCCCCAGGCAGTTCTCGTGCGTCCGTTCGTTCGGACCACACGCGTCGTCGTCGTCGTCATCGTCGTCGACGTCGACGTCGACGTCGTCGTCGTCGTCGTCGTCGTCGTTCTCATCCTCAACCTCGTCCTCCTCTTCGTTCTCGTTCTCGTTCTCGTCCTCGTCCTCATCCTCGTCTGGCCACTGAGCAAGAGCGAATACATAGCGTTTTAGTATGGTGTGCGTGAAAAACGCGTGCGTTTTCGTTGAAACAAAGCACGAGGGCCGCCGACGTGCTCTCCCGATTCGGACTGGTCGTCGATGCCGGAAACGCCACGAAAGAGAGACGAGAAAAAGGAAAAATAGGGAGAGAAAGTCGAGTCGAATCGTTGCACGTCTCTACCTGTAACTATATATTATATGTATATATTTATATATACATACATACGTGTATACGTGTATGTATGTATGTATGGTATACATGCAAACGTGTATTTCTGTCCTCATGAATATTCGCCGAGATATCTCGAGCGTTCTCTTCTACACCCTGCTACGCGACGTTACCTCTCTCTTTTCACGAATTTTCTCTTCATTTGACGTACGTAGTATAACACGGTGTCAAGTGTGTTCGATTTCTCTACAAAAGAAGGAACAACACAAAATAAAAAAGAAAAGAAGAAAAAAGAAAAAAAAAAGAAAATAAAAATAGGAAACCTCGTAACTTTTATATTCTAACTACGGTTTGTCATCGTCAAATCTTTCAATTTTTTTTTCTTCTCCTTCTTTTTTTTCTGTTTCTTTCTTCTTTTTTATTTTTTTTTTTTTTTTCCATTCCACCTACGAGTGTCTACAAACGAATACGTCACGTTGTAACAAAAGACACTTGTATATTTTGTCTAATATAATGGAACCTTCTATAGATGTATTTATCGCTGTATTTATCGATTACGCGAGAATCGTTCGTTCGTTCTCGATGATATTCTTTAGCGATTGGTTAAAAGCTTGTTAGATATTCCGCGAATATCGAAGTCGTTAACGTACATACGTACATAGCAATTAAGTTGGTAATAGGCATGTAATATATAAATGTTATGGCGTGGTGGATGAGTATGGTAAGGAAAGTCGGTAAGTTGGCGAACGAATTGGAAGAGAAAAAGATAGAGATAGATAGATAGACAGATCGAAAGAAAGAAAGAGAGAGAGCAAGAGAGAGAGAGAGAGAGAGAAATAGAAAAGGATAGCAGATGTCGGCAATAGAGAGAAGCGAATGATGGGTGTATAATGACGGAGCCTATTCCTCCTAATTTCTCGGACCCTGTCTCTCTTTCTCTTTCCGTCTATCATTCTGTAGGACGAGGGTGGAAAGAAGAGAGGCGAGAACGGATGAGAGAAGAAGGAAGATGAGAACGAGCAGGAGAAATAGTAGGAGGAGAAGGAGAAAGAGAAGGAGAACGAGTAGAAGGAGGATGGTGAGTCGACGAGAGGGAAGGATGGAAAAAGAGAGAATCGGAAGCTTCAGAAGGAGGGAGAGCCTCCTTCTCGCTCTCTCGCCCTCTCTTACTTTCCATCTTTCTCTTCCGCTTCACCATTCTTCGGCACTCCCGTCGGGGATTAATAACGGCCTACCATTGTTGCCATGGAAACTCTCGAAGCGTTAAAAACTCCTCGGCCCTAACTCTGATCGTCCGTTTAAAGTTCTGAGAGAAAGGGTTGCGATCTCAAATTCGAGCGACGCGAGTACGACGACGCGAAAAATATTTTCTGAATATTCCGCGCGTAATATTATTACGACATATACCAGATGAAAAATATCGGGCATACGTATGTACGTACGTGTATCGGGCGGACGAATCTTTTATTATATTTTTCCTTCTTTTTTAATTATTCGTTTTATTACTATTATCGTTATTATTATTATTATTATGATTATTATAATTATTATTATTTATTAACAACGTGCGACAATGGATTTGGTTTGGACGAGATATTCAATATCTACGATTTATTACGCCATCGAAACTCGACGAATACGATAGAATTCTCAACAAATCAAGGACAAGAGGCTTTTCCTTCGAATTAATTAGAGATAAAGCGGAAAAGGGGATTCTTTGAGAGCACCCGATCTAATGTAAGTACGATGGCACGAGAAACGAAGGAATATAAGAGATTCGATGACTGGGGTGATCCCGCACAATGATTCCGCATGGCGGATCGTGCCTGGCATAACTAGATCACGTCAAGATAAAGTCAAACGTAAATGGAGTCCGCTCTTTCTCGGCTCGGGACTGTCTGATCGTACTAGAGAGCGAGAAAGAGATAGATAGAGAGACAGAGACAGAGATAGAAGTAGAAAGAGATAGCGAAAGGCGAAGAGAAAGTTAAACGTCGATGATAGAAGAGAATGAGTGGGAGGGGGAGGGGGAGAGAGAAGGAGAAAGAGAGAGAGAGAGAGAGAGTCCTGGCGGAAGGACGACACGGTGCGTGCGAGCAGGACGTACGTGAAACGGGACTGATCAATATTCATGGTCCGCTCTTGGGGTGGTTTCAGCACAGTCAGGGGGATAGAGAGTCAGAAAGAGAGATAGATAGAGAGGAAGAGCGAGGGGTGAGTAGTCGTGGGGTGGATTTATGCGAATCCTTCCTTCCGACTCGTTCAGCGAGGAAACGAATCTTTTTTCTTCCTTTTGCATCGCTTCCGTTCGCTCGAATGCCGTGTAGATCGCTTCCTCGAGAAGGTTGCCAAAGCTCTTATGCTACCCGATCGTACTCCTCGATATCGGATTTCTATTTTAATCATCATTGAAAATCGGACTATTTTAAAAAATAAAAAATAAAATTCCTTTGTTCTATCGATGAAAAATATCTAACAATTAATAGTGATAAATCGTCCGAGGTACAGAATGTAACGAAGATTCGAGGTCGTAACTTTGTTTCGAGTATAGAGACTAGGACGAAACTGACGGTATACGATGATACTTAAGTAAGTACCAAGAGAAATAGAAAGAGAGAGAGAGAAAGAGAGAAAGAAAAGACGAGAAGGAGAATACGAAAAGAAGAGTCTTTGTAAGAAGGTCGTCGTTAATTCTTTGACGGAGGGTGGATAGAGGGGAAAAGGAATATAAGCGGAGTTGGTAATAATGCTAAATATCTGAAATGAAGTAGC
This sequence comes from Vespula vulgaris, assembly GCF_905475345.1. Lineage (NCBI taxonomy): Eukaryota > Metazoa > Arthropoda > Insecta > Hymenoptera > Vespidae > Vespula > Vespula vulgaris. Next base: position 2,912,487 of record NC_066586.1, on the reverse strand, counting down.
AGTACCGGCTGAGTGTAACCTACATTGGCTGGTAGACTAGGTGGGAAGGAAAGTGTGCGTTACTCGTAGGACGACGATGACAACAACAACGACGACGACGACGACGACGACGACGACGACGACGAAGACGACGACGATGATGACGACGAAGAGAAGGGTATACACAAACTCGCATATCGTAGGTAGATGGATGCTGCGCACACGTACATATATACATCATAGATACATTGATACACGTATACAAGCTCGATCAAGGCACCGTAGACGAGCGAGAGTCCGTAGGAGAGAAGGTAGGTGGTTCGGTTCCGGTGCGGGCCATTAGTTGATGAGCTACCTCGTTTTCGTCCCCTCCCGAGGCCGAGATTCGCGCCACTGCCGACGACGACGGCGTGCCACCCTCTTCTCCTCGCTCGCGCGACTACATCGAGAAGCTCTCCACCATCTACGGGAGGCCCTGAAAAGCTCGCGTGCCATTGTGGGATCTATTATTGCCCTCCTGGACTTACATGTTTCGATGCAGAACCGGTAAACTCAGCAAGCCAGCCAGCCAACCAACCAACCAACCAACCAACCAGTCAGCCAACCAGCCAACCAACTAACCAACCAACCATCCAACCATCCAACCATCCAACCAACCAACCAACCAGTCAGTCAGTCAGCCAGACGAGCAAGAGAGCGAGTAAGCGGACGTGCAACCGATAAAAACACCGAAGCAAACGAACCTCTTTGTACGTGTATCTGTGTATGAGTATTTGTATATACATCTATGTTTCTCTGTATTTACGTCGGTGTTCTTTCGATACATCGCGTATCGCTGCTCTCTACTACTTTCTCTCTTTCTGTCTCTCTCTCTTTCTCTCTCTCTCTCTGTCTATCTGTCTATCTATCTCTATTTATATATATCTCTCTCTTTCTCTTTTTCTCTCTAACTCGTCGCGAATTCCTACAGAGCCGACTCGATGCACCGGAGTCTCTTTCAGCGGAAAAGTCGCGGTTTCGCGGCTCCTCGCTTCCAAATTTTCAAAGACCCGATATCCCGCTTCGACATCCTCGCGCATCTCCGCCCCATTCCCTTTTCCTCCCTCCCTCCCTCCCTTTCTCTCTCTCTCTTTCTTTTTTTCTCTTTCTCTCTTTGTAGTTTTGTTTCCACGAACATTAGAATATTATCTCTGTTCTTTTCGAACAACGAATTTTCCTATTCAATCGATCGATAATATCGATCCTTGATTTACATCAATTTTCTTCTTAGCACGAAACATCAGGAATGGAGAAACTACGAAAACGCGCGACTAGACATTTCGTTAAATCTGCGGAATGACGCGATATTTCCGGTGGTGGTTCGGGACGTCGTCTCACGTGATAACCGTAGAAAATGCGAGCGCTCACCGACCGACGAATCAACAGAAGGGAGAGATGGAGATGCATAGCAGAGGTACAAAGTCCTGGAAGAAGAGAGAGAAAGAAAGAAAGACAGAAAGAAAGAAAGAAAGAAAGAAAGAAAGAAAGAACGAACGAAAGAAAGAAAGAAAGCAAGCAAGCAAGCAAGAGAGAAAGAGAAAAAAAGTTAGAGAGAAAGAGAGAAAGAGAGAAAGCGAGTGCACAGAAAGGCATTCAATGCATTCACGGGGAAGAACTCTGCACGAACGAGCGAGCTCGTGAATGAACCGAGTCCCGAGCCGACGAACCACTGTCGGCTCGGCACCCTCTCCTCCGTGGAACTACTCTATCTCGGGCATTATCGTTATTAAACACCTCGAAAGGCCGCCAACAGAATGGTATCCGTGTTTCAGGGAGGCAAGCCGCCGACGAGAGAGCTCCGGCCGCTCGATTCGCTCGTCGATGTACTTATTCGCGACGTCCTCCCCCTCCTCCACCTCTTTTTCCTTCTCCTCCTTCCCCTCGCCCTCCTCTTCATCCTTCTTTCCCAACGTGTTCTCCACATGTTTTTTTTCCTTCCTTCCTTCCTTCCTTCCTTCCTTCCTTCCTTTCTATTCTATCTATCTATCCACCATTCCTTCCCTTTTTTACTTTCGAAATTTCGAATAAATCCTTTCCACTCATACCGTATTGTACATCCGAGTGAATCATCCGAGCAACCAACCGAACAACCGTTTCAATTAAGATTAGAAATATTTACTTCGTCAGTCCCTAACAAAAATGTTCAATTTGCAAATCGGCAAACTTCTGAGAGGAGAATTATATATTATATTTGTGAAATCAAGAATCTATCTATCTAGATTCTCTTGCATGGAAGATCGTTATCATTGTTTCGCGCAGAAGACGAGGTAGCACTAAAAGCGAGTCCCTTTCGCTCGTACAGGGGGTGTCGTCGAAGAGCCGGATGATGTACTGCCGTCTCAGCCCCTTAATTACTGCCGCGTGCAAATTGGAAGGAAAAATTAATCGCAGAAATGACTTAGAGTCGTCGGCGGTGCCGTAGTTCGAGATGTCGGAGGATGGGTTGGAGAAGAAGAGGGGTGGGTGGTAGGGGGAGGTGGGGGAAAGCGAAGGGTGGACGAGGAAGCGCAGCCGAGGGTCGCACAAAGGGGATGAAAGGAAGTCCGGGGCAATTAGAATGATGCCCTTTGCACGGTCTTCCTCTCTCCCTTTCTCTCTCTTTCTCTCTCGGGCCTTCCCTCTTTCTCTTGGTACTCCCGGAACTCTGTCTTTCTCTCTTTCTCTTCTATCTCTTTCTCTTCTATATCTTTCTCTTCTATCTCTTCCTCCGCCTCCACCTTCTTGCTTCCCTTCCACCTTCGTGGATACTGTTCGCGAAACCCTCTTCTGTGTAAATCTGCCTTCTGAGCTCGGACTCAGTTTAGGTGCTAAGAATATTATATACGTATAGTATATCGTGATGAAGGTATTTATTTATCTTATTATACAATTTTTTTTTCCTTCGAAGAGGTACCTTTCCATTCAAACCAAAAATTTTGCACAGCTTTAATATTCTTATTCGACGTTTGTTGTATCTATACATATATATATATATGTGTGTGTGTGTGTGTGTGTGTGTGTACGTATGTATATATATGTATATATGTGCGTGTATATATATATATATATATATATATATATATATATATATATTAAATTAATCTATGGACTAAAACAATGCTTTATTTAGAAATAATAATAGATATATTTCAATAATTAATTTTAGCACAAAAATCATGAAATAAAGGGAGAATTTTGGAGGTAAACATTAACAAATATCTACGTTTATCGTTATTTCATGCTCTAGAACAAATATAATATTTGATATAACTGAATCCTATAAATCAGTTAATATCATTATCATTCAGCGATCGTTCGAACCGAGGATGGTATAGAATTTTCGTAATAGTATTACAATATACGCGATATGTTCCATTTAATTCGAGTATTTAAAGTATTTTTGTTATCATATTTTTGAGAGTATAGAAATAATAATTTGACATTAAGGAAACAAAAGTACATTCCTATACATTGTTCTTTTCTTTCTCTTTTCGAATAAGATTAATGATCTCCATTAAAGCTATCTACCTATCTATATATATATATACAAACATACATATACACGTATAGAGTGTCACGAACGAAAAGATTTCACCATATAGATAATAATGGAAAGCAAGAAGTCTCAGGAGAAAGATCAACTTTGGAAGGTCACGAAGCAACAACGAGGACGAAGAGAAGGACAACGATGACGGCAGCAACCTCGACGATATCACCAACGTTGGATGGACATTTAATCTCGATTTCGGGGTCGACCACCGATCGAACAACCCCTCCGACTCGTGGAAGGCCGCTGCTGTCATATCTCCGAGGGATGATTCGACGTGACGGCTCTCCCTAGAGGGTTGCGTCGTGCTACCGTAGCCACTGGCATACGCTCTTGCCCTCGATGGAAAAGCCCATCGAAAAGCCCATCGGAAAGCCATGCCGTGTGCCGCCCTAGGCGGCAATATACGTCGTGACGTTCGCGGATTCCGCGCGTGCCACCCATTCCCCACCTTCGACTCCACCTCTTTCTCTCTCTCTCTCTCTCGTTTTCGACCCTTCTCGCGTGAGGTTTAATGACGTATAAACTATGCTTCGGATTAGCAACGTTGCCTCGACTCGTTGGCTCGAGGCTACTACCATCGAGTTTTAGGGTCGATAATATTCTTGCTTTTCGTCGTTAGCTTCTTATGAGAACTTTGTACGAAGCTATTCGTGTATGAACCGACGTTTAATCTATCTAAGTATGATATTGTTTTGATCGATATTGTTGAAAGAAAAAGTTTAATAGTTTAAGCTAGTAAAAACAAAATTACATGATTCTCATGGTTTTGTTCGTGTAAATTCTTTGATAGAAAAATGTTTAGTTCCTCGGATGATAGAGTTGATCAATTCATGAAAGATATAAAAGAGAGAGAGAGAGAGAGAGAGAGAGAGAGAAAGGGAGAGGAATAGTTCCTAACCTACCTCATCGTAAAAACGAAGACGATTCGCCAATTATATATCGGAACCCTTACCAAGTCACCCTTCCAGTTCATTCGCGTCACCAACTCGCCGGTAGGTAATACGTACTGACCAAGCTACGTTTGAAAAATCTCGTGGCAGTTAACCGAGTACAAAACGAATAATTAACCGGACAAAGAAAGGCGTTCGTCGAAGAGGAAGAGCGAGAGCACGTTAGCAGCGAAATAGAGGAAAGCAAAGTGAGAGTTGGAGAGAGAGTGAATGATAGAGGAAAAGAGTGTGAGAGAATGAGAAAGAGAAAAAAAGAAAGAGAGAGAGAGAGAGAGAGAGAGAGAGAGAGAGAGAGAGAGTGGAGTGGCACAAAAGGGCCCCGACAACAAAGTCAAGTGGGGCACAATGAGCCGCGGCGTGAGTACATTGAATGCCATGGTCGTCTCCTACAGTCGTGGTCCCATGGCTCTTTGACGCTCGTCCTACTACTCCTCGTGTCTCATGGTGTACTTATGGTGTGCCTCTATAAAAGCGTTGATTCGATAACATGACCGTGTCACCGATATAGAAAATTACATGCGCACGAGCGAGCCCAGGGTGACGGCTTGATCGTTGATTATGAAAACGTTTAAGCGTGAGATCCTTATATTTTTATAACAACGTCAACCTGTCAACATTTGTTTATTCATTGATTTCGTTCCTCCACGTTACCAACCACGGAATATTTATTTTTATAGTTTCAATATTTCTAAAAGTTTCGGATTTTTCGTCGACGCTTTCGTCGAGGATCAATGGTATATGGAGGTAAATCGTTCGACCGAATCCAAAATGATAGATAGGACTGTGAGATTTAGAAAGATAGAGAGAAAGAGAGAAAGAGAGAGAGAGAGAGAGAGAGAGAGAGAGAGAGAGACAGAGAGAAAGAGAGAGAGAGAGAAAGAGTAAAGGGATCGATTTAGAAAACTGGTCAAGCTCGAAAATCCTGATAAATGAAAGAAGCAAATACCGAGCGAGGATTATCAATAAGGGTGGCTATCTTTAGACACGGTGGAAAAGGTTAAATCGTGGTAAGGGTAAAAGGCTTAATCTCTTTACCTACGATAATCTGATATAATACTCTGCCAATGTTATTTACCTTGGAATCAAATCGTTTATACTTAAAAGCAATTTCGTATAGGAATACTTCGATAAAGACATCTCTTTTTTCGTATAACATAAATGTATGTATTGAAAAAAATATAAAAAAAAAAAAAAAGAAAAAAAAAGAAGAAGAAATATCGATGGACTACTGGATAGATATATTTTTTGATATCGAAAAATTGTTCTCTCTCTCTCTCTCTCTCTCTCTCTCTTTCTCTCTCATTCGGTTGATCATTTCTAGCTGGACGTAATGTTACGCGAAGTCACCCTTCCGTTTTCCCGTCCACCATCACTCTCTCTCTTTCTCTTTTTCTCTTTTTGAGCGGGGGTGCAATCAATAAGACATTCGTGACGCGACGGTTATAGCTGATGGGGATGCGAAACGGGGGCCAACGGGCAACCCCATGAATATCTTTCGATAGATTGCACATCGTCCTCGTTCAGGGCCGATGCGTCCTGATGCGTCGCGATGCGTCGATCCGGCGCGTCGGGGGGTTAGCCGGAGCTTCGTCGAGGGCTACGAGACAGACGAGGGTGAACGACGTGTGTGCAGCCACGCGTCCACTGCGGTTAACTTTTCCTCCATCTACTTTTCTCGCTCCACTCGATCTCCTTCTCTTCTCCCACTTTCTTCCTGAACGAAGGGTAAAGAGAAGATGTCCTCCCGGCGCCGACGGCCAACTGCTTTTCGGCCCTTTCGAACTTTCGATTCGATCGTCCGCGAGAAAAACTTTTCCTTCGTCGAAAGGATCCCATCGAAGGATCCTCGGAGGTGCCTTGCATCGACTCTGCTGTTCAATTACGCGTACGAACGAAGAAAGTTTCAAAGTGAAAATTTGACTTTGATGATTATTTAACGAGTAGGATTTTCGATAACTTAGAAAATTCAATGAAATTATATAACCGGGGGAGTTTGGATAAAGGGAGAAGGGAAAAATTGGTAAAGGGAGAAGAAAAAAAAAGGAAAAGAAAAAGAAAAAGATATCCATCCATATATCTATCTATCTATCTATCTATCTATCTATCTATCTATCTATCTGTCTTCGTTGTATTAGCGTTGGAACGTATGTATGCATGGGAGATCATAAAAACGATCTACCGCATTTCCCTTTATTTCACAAACGCGACTCGGTCGGTAGGTACTCGTTTTCCTCTCTGCTCGAACGTTGATCTTTTGGATCATTCTCGACGAATCGGAAACGTGAATCTCTCTTCTTCTCTCTCTTTCTCTCTTTCTCTCTCTTACTATTCCAGGATTCGGTCTGATGGGTGCGTCATGCATCGGCTTGCATCGGCTTTCATCGGTTGAAGGATCCACTCGGGATCTCGCATTAATAATGCATATCTGTGTCGATGTATACGTCTGTGTATATGGCAGTCGCATCTGTAAAAGTATGTAAGAGCGTAGGAATACGATTCGTAAAGCCGAAATCGAGAGCTTGTCTCTCTTTCTCTCTCTCTCTCTCTCTCTTTCGCATGAGAACGTTCGTTTTTCCATAGTCTTTTTCTCTCGGAAGGTCGAAGAGTGAAATTGTGAAATACCACGCGGGGAGTCACCGCATCGTTTTCACACAAAATTTGTCCTTGTTAATACGTCAAGAGAAGAAGTAGAAGAAGAAGAAGAAGAAGAAGAAGAAGAAGAAGAGAGAGAGAGAGCGAGAAAGAAAGAGAGAGAGAGAGAGATAGAGTATTCAGGAACTCCCGAGCTCGTTTCTCGACGCTTAAATTACCGGTCCAGTCTCTCTAGGCCCCTACTCGGTCTACTGCCACTCTCTCCCCCCGCCTCTTTTCTTTTTTCTTCCCTTTCCTTTTCCAAGCCCTTTTGAAAGGAACTCCGTCCTTACGCCTCCGCACTCTTCACCTACCTTCCAACAACGTAGCTTGCCTTCGACACCGTCTTTCTCTGTCTCTCTCTCTCTCTCTGTCTCTACCTCTGTCTTTCATTCTTCTTCTTCTTCTTCTTCTTCTTCTTCTGTTTCTACTTCTTCTCTTCCTCTTCTTTCTCTTCTTCTTCTTCTACTTCTTCTTCTTCTTTCTTTTTCTTCAGCTTCGTCTGTTTCTACTTCTTTTTTTTCTGCTTCTTTTCCTATACCTTCTCTCTTTCCGTTCGTCATACGCGTCGAGTTTTTGGACTGATTAGCATTTTTTTCCTTCTTCACGCTTCTTCCATCGTGACTCGATGACGCCTCTGGCCGGACAATGAGGCTACTTATTTATTTAAATACCGGGCATCCTGTCCTTTCACGCGAAGATTTATGCACGCTGCCGAGCTAATTGCCGGCCCATTATCCGACTAATGGTATTCCGTCGCGTAAACGTTCTTCTCCTCCTCCTCCTCCTCCTCCTCCTCTCTACCTCTCTCTTTCTGTCTCTGTCTCTGTCTCTGTTTCTATCTATCTATCTCTCTCTCTCTCTCTTTCCTTCTACACCTTCTTCCAACATTTCGCTAGTCCTCGTCGACTTCTTCGATCGACAAAAGACACGTCGACGTTGGAATACGCGATCCAAAGTAACTCGACGACGACTTTCTTCTTTACCAAACACTAATGAGAACGTAAAATTCATCTCTCTCTCTCTCTTTCTCTCTCTCTCTCTCCCTCTCTCTTTTTTACCTTTTTTTATTTCTTTTTTCTTTTTATAAATTTTTTTTTCTCTCCTTCCTCGAGATCGTCGATAGATCGTTAAATATATTTCCGAATATCATCGACATGGATATTTTCGATTAGCAGTTAATAAAAATGTTAACAGTTTAAAACGCGTGCGTACATGGGTATTTCTCGCTCGTTTTCGAATAATCATAGGAATTTCAACGAGGAATTCAAAAAATCTCTGGGAAAATACATTCGATCAACGGCGACGGAACTATGACGATTTCGCGAAACGTTCGATGAGTGAAACAGAGAGAAAGAGAGAGAAACGGAGAGAAGAGAGAAGAGAGGGAGGGATGGATGAGGTTGCGGAACGGGGATAGGAGTAGGTAGGTGGTGGACATTGATTTCTGAATGGGCTGTACCGTAAACGAGCCCGGAGTGCGCCCCTACCCTTCGAATCGCGCAACCCGCGAAACGCTTGAAAACGCGCGCTTTCGTGTTTCCTATCGAACTGGGATAGCGGGCAAAGGGTTGCTTTCCATCCCACTTTTTTTTCTCTCTTTTCCTCTCTCTCTCTCTCTCTCTCTCTTGCTGTAGTAGCCTTTCATCGCTGTAGAGTTGTCCAGACGGTGAGTAGTGTGTGTGTGAGAGAAAAAGAGAGAGAGAAAGAGAGAAAGAGAGAGAAATGTTAAAAAAGTGCGGGTCGGATTCGAAACGTTAGTCGACTTCGGAGGCAGAGAGCAACTGGACGAATGGAACGAGAGAAAGAGAAAAAGGGAGATAAATCGGGAGAGAATCGAACGACAATTGATTTATTCCGTTACGCTGTTACACCTCGTCGCTTCGTTTTAACGTTTACCTACTACTTTGTATACGTAAGAGATGTTTCAAAGGTCGTTATATTGTATTAGGATCGTTTAGTCATCTCCGTTTCAAGATCATCGTAATAATAAACAAAGTCGTAATAATAATATCGTCACTTTGTATAAGTACGTACGTAGTTAGCTCGGTCTTCAGTTAATTGTTTACCACCGATAAGATACGACGTACGATGGTACGTAACTACATACTATATATATATATATATAGGTTATTATTACAACGTATTAGATCATCGAAATATTCGTAACATTATTAGATCGTTGAAATATTCGTAAGATTATTCTATCGTTGTTACGAATTAGAGGATCACGTTTCCTGCGGGGACAAAATTTCTTGCTAAATATCATGCGGGTGCTACAGCGAATTAAATATATATATATATATATATATATATATATATATATATAATCTGCTCGTTTTCCAAGCTCATTGTCCGATGTCATCCGACATACTTAACCGAAAGATCGATTTCTCTCTTCGACAATACCAACGACGGATTAACGTCAATTTGCAGTTTTCAGTCGCAGCAGTGAGTTCGGCAGGCAGGCAGCAGCAGCAGTTTCCGATTGCCGTCGGGCTGTATAAGGTGGTGCCCACGGTGTACCGTTGCTCGATTAGCATTTCGCATTAAAAATCCAGACCGCCATGGAAAAGCGAAGACTTATCCTCGCCAGTAGAAGACCACGAGAAAGAAGAATCCTATTTAAAAAGTTTGATTAAGAAAGCTGTCGAGCTATTATTCTCATGCTAATTATGTCCTCGAAGATTTGCCTCGAGGATTATGTCGAAAAAATGGAAAGACGTTCGTACTTATTCGCGATAACGTCTTTTCCTTTCTTTTCTTTCTCTACATGCATACCTATAGATATTTAGACGTACACGTACAAACACACACACACACATATTTATAAGTACATCTGTATATGCTTACTTTAATCTTTACTTTGGTCCAAAAAATACCTGCTAGTACGATTTCTTAAAGTTTCGACGTTTCGCTTAAAATCGGAATAATATAAGTCAGTCGTGTGACAAAGAAGAGGAAGGAAAAGAAAAAGCACGAGATAAAACGAGGAATGGGGTTAAAGGTTCGTCTTCGACCTTCCGCCTTTTCCCCTGATCTTTACGAGAATCATATGCGCCACTTCGTATCTAAGATACGCGTTTCCTGCGTACTCCGGAAACAGGGTTGTTCTCTTCTTCGTCCTCTACCCTCCTTCTCTCTTTCTACGAATAAAAGTCGAAAGAATATACGCATTTAGCTATAGACGTATCACACGTACGAAAGAATCTTTCCTAAGGAAATAAATTTATGTAAATATATTTATTTTACGATATTTCGTATATATATATATATATATATATATATATATATATATATATATATATATAGATATACAATATAGTATAGCTAACGTTGCGTTCGATAATTGTTAAGTTTAATCATTTCGTGGAAGGAAAATTTTTTAATACTTTTCTTATCGATTATATAACATCGTGAAATATTATACACGTGTGTATATAAACACACACAGTTGTATATATGAAAAGAAAGACACGAGGAGAGAGAGAGAGAGAGAGAGAGAGTTTGGTTTGGTTCTCTTGACGTCTGGATCGTCGAATGCGTGCGCCGACCGCCGGCGTCCTATGCAAAAACCACCCCGACGCAACCCTCCCATCGACGTGTCTTCACCCGCGATATAAATCATGCAGCACATACATCATCTCCCTCCGGCAGCGCCGACGCATAGGTGGTACAGAGACAGAGAGAAAAAGAAAAAGAGAGAAAGAGTGGAAGAGAAAGAGAGAAAGAGAGAGAGAGAGAGAGAGAGAGAGAGAGAGAGAGTTGAATGGCGACGTAAAGTAAAAAAGTAGCTGAAAACCTGGGCGAGCGACAAACCGCCGGCTTATCCAGTTACACGCAGGAGGCTTACCCATTTTTCCCTCCATTTTGTATTTCACTCTTCGTTTCTCGACCCTGTTCCCTCTCTCCATCCCTCTCTCTCTCTCTTTTTATCTTTCCTTCTTTTCTGCTTTCAACAACCCACCGTCGCTCTTACACTTCTCGCGGAATCCGACTTTTTAAAATCATTCCGTTGCCGCTCGAGAAGAGACATCACTACGAGAACGCCAAAAAAAAAAGAAAGAAAGAGAGAGAGATCATGTTTTTCCAAGAACTACGATATGATAATATTTATGTTGTAAACGAGCGATGAATATTATTTTGAAAAGTAACAACGATTAAGACAAAATTGTATTAGAGAAGGAAATTGTAAGAGAAGGAGATTATTATAAATATTCTAATATTAATTATTGTTCTAAGATAAGATATTCGAGTATATTCGTTCGGTGATATATATATATATATATATATATATATATATATATATATATATATTTTCGATCGATCGTTACAGTCGATACTAGACTAGTGACGATTGGTGTCGTTAACGGTGCCTGTTGCACGCAATTGATACACCCTAGGAACGCATACACGGGATGTATCTCCAATTTCCCGATAATCAGAAAAGTCAAGGCCGTTGATTCTCACGAATCGGATTGATTGTCCGTGAGATATCGTTTTGGTTTATCTCTCCCTCTCGATAATCACTGAAATTTTGATTCTCACGCGACCGATGTATACAATCAATGTCGAATGACGAAGACGAAAGAGAGAGAGAGAGAGAGAGAGAGAGAGAGAGAGAGAGAAAGGGAAAGAGAGAAAATGTATACACAACAATGAGATAAAGGACGGCGAAAAGTAGGGGAGAAAAAAGGACGAGAGGACGAAGAAGAGGGGGAGAGTGGGGGGTGTGTAGTGGGATTAGAGATTCGACGATTGTCGCGTATTGTATTCATTCTCGACAATGTTCTCGGTACATTCACATGTAGTTAGGTAAAACGGAATCAGAAAAGAGCAGGGGTCGATCGTCGAAAACAATAAAACTAAACTCGACGAATCGCGAGACACATCGGGTGAGTAAATTGGCGGTATAGCGAGAATGCGGGAAGATTGTTGCTGTACGCGTAGAGAAAGAAAAAGTCAGCCGCGAAAGAGCGAAGGAACGATCTATACGATCGAGCCACGATCATTAGCCTTCTTTTTCGTTGTTGTCCATACGCGGGATGGATCCAACGTGTCTCTCTATTGTTCACCGATCGACGAGCTTGCATTATATCGCATTATATCGGGGATGGTAATAACGTGGCGCCTTGTTCGTCGATTAAACGGTTACATTGTGCTCGACTTTTCTCTGATTGGATTATCGCTTCGCGCGATACGAGCACGACGCCTACTGCTGCTGCACATGGATACACGTTTATACATAGATAGATGAATACATAGATACACGCATACATACTTACATAGATACGTACATCGTGTTTGCGACGATACTTTGCTGAAGATCGAAGAAAAATGACCTCCGCTTGGACTAGAA
>NC_066586.1:2885000-2890000 GCF_905475345.1 Vespula vulgaris | reverse complement strand
TCTTTGTTCCCCGCGAGTCGAAACATTAATGAAAGTGTCAGAAAAATAGAAAGGAAGAGAACGGAAAGGTAAAAAAGGGAGGAAGGTACGTTATATTCAGCGGTATTCCTGTCTAAAATGCCAACGCATATGCCAGTATGTTTCTCTATAGCTCGACAGAGAGAAAGAGAGAGAGAAAGAAGGAGAGAAGTCGAAGAACGGAGAAAGATGAAGTACCGTCAAAGGAGGCATTGTGAGTGCTGGCCAATTATTTCTCTCTTCGTTCTATCTATTTCTCTCTTTCTCTCTCCTCTCTCTAATTTTATGTTTCTCATTCTATCTTTCTATCTCTCTCCCTTTTTCTCTTTCCTTACTCTTCCTTCGTGTCTTCCATCTTTCTCTTTTTCTCTTCCAAACGATTCTCAGTCCAACCATAGACGGAAAGGCAGATAAGGATAAAGAGAGGAGGATGGAGAAAGAGTGTGAGACTGTGAGAGAGAAAGAGAAAGAGAAAGAGAAAGAGAAAGAGAAAGAGAAAGAGAGAGAGAGAGAGAGGGAGAGAGAGAGAGAGAGAGAGAGAGAGAGAGAGAAAAGCAATAGACTTCGTTCTCTTCGTCTCCAACTTACTTGCCAGTCCTTATTCGCTTTGCCCAACGAGCGTCGTCTCCTCATTCAGGCAAAGTCTAATTAAAGTGCAGCTGCAAGTTAAATTAAAACACGATAATGTTGCCGACAGTTCTCTCTTCCCTCTCGGTTCTCTTCGTCGTCTCCTTTTCTACCAGGTTTCCTCTCTTTCTTATTCTCTCTCTCTCTTTCTCTCTCTCCATCTCTTTACTCCTTCAACACAGCCATCCACGACGACGTTGCTGGTCCAAACTCGAGCAAGTCGCGCTCCAATCGTCCGGAGCCATTTGCAAACTCCTCGAAGGACTTCGTCGCGAGTTAAACACCCGCCAGCAATCTCCCGTGACGAGTAAGCTCTCTGCTTCTTTCGCATAAGCGAACGCGAAGCGTTCCGAGAAAACGCTTCGAGAGATTCTCTTACGATATCGACTCGTTCGTTGATCGGCTTCGTGAGCAAACGCGCTCGACCTGGAAAAAGTTTCTTTCCCCCTTTTATAGAAACTTTGTTTCCTCTTTGGTGTATTTTCTCACCCTCTAGTTATTTTTACTCATTGTTTGTTGTCTCTCTGCGCGAAGAAGTCGGATAAAGAAAGAGAAAGAGAGAAAGAAAGGGAGAACACACCGGAAGAATTTTAATTCGATTAAAATCTTTTTCCTCCCCTTCTTCTTCTTCTTCTTCTACTTCTTCTACTTCTTCTACTTCTACTTTTACTACTACTACTTCTTCTTCCACTTTACTTTTCTTTCCTTCCTTTTTCTTTTTTACTTGTTTTTTATTTTTTCCTTTTTCCCTTTTTTATTCTTCCTCCTACCCTCAAGTACGACCGAACTATACTTAAAGAAACGTTCTATCCTCTCCTCCTTTCCTTTTTCCTCTTTATTTATTCTTTCTCCTTCCTTTTTTGTTTCTTTTCTTTTTTTTCGCTTTCTCAGACACTGACGGCAACGGGCTAACCGTTGAGAACCCCTGTTCGAGGTCGAGAGCACTTATTCGGGCCATAACTCCCATACACGTCCTCCCTCCGCCCCCTTTTCTGTCCTCCCGCCCTCATAAATACATGAGCCTGCGAATACGCGGAGGAGGAGGAGACTCGAAGCTGAGAGGGAGAAGAGAAAGAATGAGAGAGACAGAGAGAGAGAGAGACAGAGAGAGAAAGAAAGAGAAACAGAAAGAGAAAGAGAGAGAGAGAAAGAGAGAGAGAGAGAGAGAGAGAGTGCTGGAAGTCGCAGCTTATGGAGTAGGTGGAGAACGAAAACGACGACATGCTGTCGTCGTTGTCGTCGTCGTCGTCGTCGTCGTCGTCGTCGTCGTAGAAGGGAGGGAAATAGGTACAGAATACGAGAATCCAAGGACTTTAAAACAAATATATCGCGCGTAAATCCAACGTGGATATAAGTCACAGCCCGAAGGGATCCCCGAGATATATTCCGTGCGACGAGCGAGAGGGAAAAAAAAAGAAAGAAAGAAAGACAGAAAGAAAAGAAAAAGAAAAAGGAAGAGGGAGCGAGTGGAGAAAAAGAGGGAAAGAAGGAGGGAGAGCAAATCGTCGCTGCTTTGCTTTACATATTTCCTGCGGAATTGCTTCTGTCACTCGGTGAGACTGGAGTGAGAGAGGAAATGAAAAAAAGGAGCCCCCGGAGGAGCAGTTATTTAAAGTCGCATTTCTCTTACTTCCTTCCACCCTGCTTTAACGACGTAATCTTTCGCTATCTCGACCAATTAACGACGACTAGTTACATCGATGAGATTTATTTCTCTCCGAGTTATATTAAATGAAGAGTAGGCGTCTGAAAAAAGTTATTTAACCAAAGTATCGGACGAAATTGTCGGACGAGTGTGAAAAGTCGAGGAAGTTGTTGAATATATAATCGATCATAATATCGTGAAATCGATCGGAAATCGATTGAAAATAATTTCTTATAAGAATAACGTTGGTAAGTACTCAAGATAAATAATGTATAATCTTATCTGTCGGAGAGGAGAGAAAGGATGAAATGGAGAGATTGAAAGGAACGAGTAGACGACGCGTACACTTCCAAAATTTTGTCGATTTTTTTTTCCCTCTCATTCTCTCTCTCTCTCTCTCTCTTTTTCTTTCTCTTTTTCTCCTTCTCTTTCGGTATTCGTTTCACGTCGTGCATGGCGCGTATACCGGCCAAGAGCGGTTCATTTTCCGAATGGCATCGAAAATAAGGCGTGAAAGTGCGAAGAGGCAGAAGCGAGAACGCGAGCGGAGAAGGAAGAAATATTTTTACCGGCGACGGGGGAAACAAATTACTTGAGAATTACTCGCCTGGGATTGACGTTTGATTGCGGCACTGCATCTCTGCCGAAGAGGTAGACTTTCTCTCTATTTCTCTCTCTCTCTCTCTCTCTTGCTACGTTTTCCACTACTGCGCGCGCATACACGTACCTACAAATACGGAGACTAATACACGCAAAAGCACTCACACGTACGTACGATAATCTCACCCTTCGGCTCGTACGATTTCTCCTTGTCGCTCCTTCGTACGATAGTTTCGCCAAGTTGCTCTCTCTCTCTTTCTCTCTTTCTCACTCTTGCCTTTACCTCCGGCCTCTACCCACCCACCCCCTCTCCCTCCCTCCCTCCCTTCTTCTTTCCACGAGTCTCTATCCGTTGCTCCAGTTACCTCTCGCTTTTCGCATTATCGCCTTTTTCGCCGGGCGAGCCTCGCTTAATTCACTGGAAATTATTCATTTGCCTAATTGCCGCCCGACGAGCTCACTCGTCCTCGCTCGTCGGAGGCATCTCGTTTCTTCTCCCTCGAACCCTTCTCGCCTCTTTCTCTCGTCCGTTCGTTTGGCCTCACCGACGATTCTCGACGCGACAATTCTGCATGTCTATTTCTATCTCCATCTTTCCTTCTCTACGTAGCTACGTACTTATATACTATCTCTATCTCGTTCTGTTTCCTCTTCTCTCTCTCCTTCTCCAGTTTTCAGCGAACAACTTTTTTCAGTTTCCTAATGACCTCGCACCAGCCGGCAATCGTCGATAAAAATCTGATGGCTCAGCCAGAAAGAAAGTTTCGATCGCGCAAAAGTTGTACTCAGATCGAGGAAATCAAAGAGACGGGTGGATTGAGTTGGAAAGAGGGTGGGTAGAACGAATTTTAATCACTTATCGACTCGTGCGTTCTCTCTCTCTCTCTCTCTCTCTCTCTCTCTTTCTCCCTCTCACTTTCTTTCTCTCTCTCTCTCTCTCTCTTCTCCACCCTTCGAAGGAACTCTAATCTTTATTACGAGCTAAACATACTTTTCCAAGCTTTCTCGGTCGCTTACTTTTATTAGATTATTTAAAAGACGAAGAAGTTTACCGAGAAAGAAGAAGTAAGTAAAGAAGGGAGCAAGGAGAAAAAAATAATAGAAAAGAAAGAAAAGAAAAGAGTAGAGGGAGTAGGAATGAGAGAATGAGAGAACGAGAGAACGAGAGAGAGAGAGAGAGAGTGAGTGAGTGAAAGCGAGAGAGGGCAAAGAGGGCAAAGGGGTGGGTGCCCCGTACTGGACCGACCGTACATACCCCGTGGGCGAGTAGCAGGATTCATGAATACAGGAGTATTTGCGCAGTATGCGCCGATATATAGTGCTAAAGGGGGCGCCAACCCCCTTCGCAGACGTTCCATCTCGTCGTGTTGCGTCGAGACTCCGGCTTTGCACGTGCATACATCGCATGGCAGTCGGTCGGTAGCAGGACTGTGATCGTGGCGCACCATCGTGGTGCACCATCCATCGTGCATGGCAGCGATAGGACCGAGCTAGACTCGATCCAGACCACCATCGCCATAACGAACGAACGTGTGTCTGTGTGTGTGTATATGTGTGTGTATCTGAGTTTGCGTGTGTGCGCTCGCAAGCACGCTAGCAAAGTCCCTGGGGGCTTAATACAGTATGCACGTCCGTCCTTCGCAAGCTCGGTCCGACATGGGCTCCAACTCGCTACCGGCTAATATTCCACGAGAGAGAGAGAGAAAGGGGGAGAGAGACGGAGAGAGAGAGAGAGAGAGGAGGAGGTGGAGGAGGAGGAGGGTAGGGAGCCCCTAGGCTACGTGCCTGGACTTCGAAGTCTCGTTGCGAGCCGCGGAAACTAAACGGCACAGCGTATACTCCACGTATACGCCATTGCTACCGGATACCGTCTATTTTCCTACGTCGACAGACAAGTACGAACTCTCCTGAACTTCGAATCGACGAGAGTCACGAGTAGAGAAAATAGAATTCCCTCTATCCTCTTACGTCGTCGATCAGATGTCTAAAACCCGAAGAAGTTTCGAATTCAAGCTCTAGTAAAAAGGAAAATGTTCGAGATAGTTTGAGAATTCTTAACTAGAGCTATACGAAACGATACGGAATATTTGGTGAACATGTAAATTTAATT